>NC_058083.1:249777511-250077511 GCF_014858855.1 Bufo gargarizans
TGCCACACTACTGAGCTCTGCAATGACGGCATTCTGGTGGTGGCAACAGCATGCATTGATTGGCGAGCTTTCTGGCTGACCCCGGGTGCCGATGCATGCTGTCTGACTGTGCCACTAGCTCCTTGCGACGACCACCCCCTGTTTCCAACTTGTCTCCTCCTCCTCTCTGTCTCCCCATCTGAACTTTCCCCCTGTTCTTCTTCTCTTCGAGCGGGCACCCACGTGACATCCACGGACACATCTTCATTATCAACCACTTCACTTGTATCTGACAACTCAGCAAAGGAAGCAGCAGCGGGTACAACATCATCATCATCATCACACCGTACGTCCATGTGTGTAATGCTGCCTGACTGAGACATATCCCTGTTATCTACATCCTCAGGCAATAATGGTTGTGCATCACTCATTTCTTCCAACTGATGTGTAAATAACTCCTCTGACAGATCAAGTGAAGCGGCTGAGGTGCTAGTGTTGGTGGTGGTGGCAGGCCGGCGAGTGGTAACTTGAGAGGTACCCGAAGCTAAGCTGTAGGAGGATGGTGCGTCAAGGTTCCTAGGTGAAGCTGTAGAAGATTGGGTGTCCTGTGTTAGCCAGTCAACTATGTCCTCAGAACTTTTCAAGTTCAGGGTACGTGGCCTCTGAACACTGGGCATTATTCTAGGGCCAAAGGGAATCACAGCACCACGACCACGACGGCCCCTGCGGGGTGGCCTGCCTCTGCCTGTCATTTTTTTTTTCCGATTAGTGGTACTATGCGTGCAAGCTACTGTGACACCAGATATGAGTGGCACTGTACACTGGCAGAAGTTGGCTGAGTAGACGCTGTAGGCCTGACACACACGCTTGCAGACAACTAACTGCTATTCAATCTATTACAGTCAAATTTCTAGTTTTTTTTTAAATGTACACTACTGTTACACCAGATATGAGTTGCACTGGTGTGACACTGTGCCCTGGCAAGCCCCGAAACGCACACGTGTGAAGGGCAGGCAACTGACTGCTATTATTTCACAGACAAATTTCAATTTTTTTTAAATGAACACTACTGTTACACCAGATATGAGTGGCACTGGTGTGACACTGTGCCCTGGCAAGCCCTGAAACGCACACGTGTGAAGGGCAGGCAACTGACTGCTATTATTTCACAGTCAAATTTCTATTTTTTTTTATGAACACTACTGTTACACCAGATATGAGTGGCACTGGTGTGACACTGTGCCCTGGCAGGCCCTGAAACGCACACGTGTGAAGGGCAGGCAACTGACTGCTATTATTTCACATTCAAATTTCAGTTTTTTAAATGAACACTACTGTTACACCAGATATGAGTGGCACTGGTGTGACACTGTGCCCTGGCAAGCCCTGAAACGCACATGTGTGAAGGGCAGGCAACTGACTGCTATTATTTCACAGTCAAATTTCAATTTTTTTTTAATGAACACTAGTGTTACACCAGATATGAGTGGCACTGGTGTGACACTGTGCCCTGGCAGGCCCAGAAATGCACACGTGTGAAGGGCAGGCAACTGACTGCTATTATTTCACAGTCAAATTTCAATTTTTTTTTATGGACACTACTGTTACACCAGATGTGAGTTGCACTGGTGTGACACTGTGCCCTGGCAGGCCCTGAAATGCACACGTGTGAAGGAAACTGACTGCTATTATTTCACAGTCAAAAATTATAATTTTTTTAAATGCAAGCTATTGTGACACCAGATATGAGTGGTGTCACTGGGCAAGTGGGCACAGTATACGCTGTGAGCCTGACACACACGCTGGCAGGCAGGCAACTGCAATCAGATTACACAGGAAAAAAAAAAAAGCAGACTGATGTTCTAGCCCTAAAAAGGGCTTTTTGGGGTTCTGTCCTTACAGCAGAGATCAGATGAGTCCTTCAGGACTGTAGTGGACACTGAATACACTTGCCTAGCTATCGATTTCCCTATTAAATCAGCAGCAGCTACACTGTCCTTCCTCTCACTAAGAATGCAGCTTCTGAATGAATCTAAAATGGATGTTGTCCAGGAGGTGGGAGGGTCTGGGGGGGAGGGTCTGCTGCTGATTGCCTGGAATGTGTCTGCTGACTGTGAGGTACAGGGTCAAAGTTTACTCAATGATGACGAATAGGGGGCGGACCGAACATCGCACATGTTCGCCCACCCCGGCGAACGCGAACAAGCGATGTTCGCCAGGAACTATTCGCCGGAAAACTATTCCGGACATCTCTACCCGTAATCTGAATCTGAATAGGCAATGCCAGGGGTCTGGACACAACAATTGTGTCTTTGTACAGTAGATGCACTGGAGAAGGCAGACTTCTATAATGGCAGATTCCTGCACCCAAGCTTCTGATGCCAGCCATCATATGTAGATTGTTTAACCACTTGCCGCCGCGCTAATGCCGAAAGGCTTCATTGTGGCGGCTCTCACAGGCTGCGCTAACGCCAATAGGCGTCATCTCGCGTGAGCCGAGATTTCCTGTGAACGCGTGCACGCAGGCGCGCGCGCTCACAGGAACGGAAGGTAAGCGAGTGGATCTCCAGCCTGCCAGCGGCGATCGCTCGCTGGCAGGCTGGAGATGTGATTTTTTTAACCCCTAACAGGTATATTAGACGCTGTTTTGATAACAGCGTCTAATATACCTGCTACCTGGTCCTCTTGTGGTCCCTTTTGTTAGGATCGACCACCAGAGGACACAGGCAGCTCAGTAAAAAAGCACCAAACACCACTACACTACACTACACCCCCCCTGTCACTTATTAACCCTTTATAAACCACTGATCAGCCCATATAGACTCCCTGATCACCCCCCTGTCATTGATCACCCCCCTGTCATTGATCACCCCCCTGTAAGGCTCCATTCAGAGGTTCGTATGATTTTTACGGATCCACGAATACATGTATCGGATCCGCAAAACGCATACGGACGTCTGAATGGAGCCTTACAGGGGGGTGATCAATGACAAGGGGGTGATCACGCATATAGACTTCCTGATCACTTCCCTGTCATTGATCACACCCCTGTCATTGATCACCCCCCTGTAAGGCTCCATTCAGACGTCCGTATGATTTTTAGGGATCCACTGATACATGGATCAGATCCGCAAAACACATGCGGACGTCTGAATGGAGCCTTACAGGGGGGTGATCAATGACAGAGGAGTGATCACCCATATAGACTCCCTGATCACCTCCGTCATTGATCACCCCCCTGTAAGGCTCCATTCAGACGTCCGTATGATTTTTACGGATCCACGGATACATGGATCGGATCCGCAAAACACATACGGACGTCTGAATGGAGCCTTACAGGGGGGTGATCAATGACTGGGGGGTGATCACCCATATAGACTTCCTGATCACCCCCTGTCATTGATCACCCCCCTGTCATTGATCACCCCCCTGTAAGGCTCCATTCAGACATCCGTATGATTTTTACGGATCCACGGATACATGGATCGGATCCGCAAAACTCATACGGACGTCTGAATGGAGCCTTACAGGGGGGTGATCAGTGACAGGGGGGTGATCACCCCATATACACTCCCTGATCACCCCCTGTCATTGATCACCCCCCTGTAAGGCTCCATTCAGATGTCCGTATGTGTTTTACGGATCCACGCATCTATGGATCGGATCCGCAAAACACATACGGACGTCTGAATGGAGCCTTACAGGGGGGTGATCAGTGACAGGGGGGTGATCACCCCATATAGACTTCCTGATCACCCCCCTGTCATTGATCACCCCTCTGTCATTGATCACCCCCCTGTAAGGCTCCATTCAGACGCCCGTATGTGTTTTACGGATCCACGCATCCATGGATCGGATCCGTAAAACGCATACGGACGTCTGAATGGAGCCTTACAGGGGGGTGATCAGGGAGCCTATATGGGATGATCACCCCCCTGTAAGGCTCCATTCAGACGTCTGCATGTGTTTTACGGATCCACGCATCCATGGATCGGATCCGCAAAACGCATACGGACGTCTGAATGGAGCCTTACAGGGGGGTGATCAGGGAGTCTATATGGGATGATCACCCCCCTGTAAGGCTCCATTCAGACGTCTGCATGTGTTTTACGGATTCACGCATCCATGGATCGGATCCGCAAAACGCGTACGAACGTCTGAATGGAGCCTTACAGGGGGGTGATCAGAGACAGGGGGGTGATCACCTCATATACACTCCCTGATCACCCCCTGTCATTGATCACCCCCCTGTCATTGATCACCCCCCTGTAAGGCTCCATTCAGACGTCTGCATGTGTTTTACGGATCCACGCATCCATGGATCGGATCCGCAAAAGGCATACGGGCGTCTGAATGGAGCCTTACAGGGGGGTGATCAATGACAGGGGGGTGATCACCCCATATACACTCCCTGATCACCCCCCTGTCATTGATTACCCCCATGTAAGGCTCCATTCAGACGTCCGTATGTGTTTTGCGGTTCCGATCTATGTATCCGTGGATCCGTAAAAAACATATGGACGTCTGAATGGAGCCTTTCAGAGGGGTGATCAATGACAGAGGGGTGATCAGTGACAGGGGGGTGATCACCCCATATACACTCCCTGATCACCCCCCTGTCATTGATCGCCCCCCTGTAAGGCTCCATTCAGAATTTTTTTGGCCCAAGTTAGCGGAAATATTTTTATTTTATTTTTTCTTACAAAGTCTCATATTCCACTAACTTGTGTCAAAAAATAAAATCTCACATGAACTCACCATACCCCTCACGGAATCCAAATGCGTAACATTTTTAGACATTTATATTCCAGACTTCTTCTCACGCTTTAGGGCCCCTAAAAAGACAGGGCAGTATAAATACCCCACATGTGACCCCATTTCGGAAAGAAGACACCCCAAGGTATTCCGTGAGGGGCATATTGAGTCCATGAAAGATTGAAATTTTTGTCCTAAGTTAGCGGAAAGTGAGACTTTGTGAGAAAAAAACAAAAAAAAATCAATTTCCGCTAACTTATGCAAAAAAAAAAAAATTCTATGAACTCGCCAGGCCTCTCATTGAATACCTTGGGGTGTCTTCTTTCCAAAATGGGGTCACATGTGGGGTATTTTTACTGCCCTGGCATTTTAGGGGCCTGAAACCGTGAGAAGAAGTCTGGGATCCAAATGTCTAAAAATGCCCCCCTAAAAGGAATTTGGGCCCCTTTGCGCATCTAGGCTGCAAAAAAGTGTCACACATCTGGCATCGCAATACTCGGGAGAAGTTGGGCAATGTGTTTTGGGGTGTCATTTTACATATACCCATGCTGGGTGAGATAAATATCTTGGTCAAATGCCAACTTTGTATAAAAAAATGGGAAAAGTTGTCTTTTGCAGAGATATTTCTCTCACCCAGCATGGGTATATGTAAAATGACACCCCAAAACACATTCCCCAACTTCTCCTGAGTACGGCGATACCAGATGTGTGTCACTTTTTTGCCGCCTAGGTGGGCAAAGGGGCACACATTCCAAAGAGCACCTTTTGGATTTCACAGGTAATTTTTTACACATTTTGATTTCAAACTACTTACCACACATTAGGGCCCCTAGAATGCCAGGGCAGTATAACTACCCCACAAGTGACCCCATTTTGGAAAGAAGACACCCCAAGGTATTCCGTGAGGGGCATGGCGAGTTCCTATCATTTTTTATTTTTTGTCACAAGTTAGCGGAAAATGATGATTTTTTTATTTATCTTTTTTTCTTACAAAGTCTCATATTCCACTAACTTGTGACAAAAAAAAAATATTCCAGGAACTCGCCATGCCCCTCACGGAATACCTTGGGGTGTCTTCTTTCCAAAATGGGGTCACTTGTGGGGTAGTTATACTGCCCTGGCATTCTAGGGCCCCTAATGTGTGGTTAGTAGTTTGAAATCAAAATGTGTAAAAAATGGCCTGTGAAATCCGAAAGGTGCTCTTTGGAATGTGTGCCCCTTTGCCCACCTAGGCGGCAAAAAAGTGACACACATCTGGTATCGCCGTACTCAGGAGAAGTTGGGGAATGTGTTTTGGGGTGTCATTTTACATATACCCATGCTGGGTGAGAGAAATATCTTGGCAAAAGACAACTTTTCCCATTTTTTTATACAAAGTTGGCATTTGACCAAGATATTTATCTCACCCAGCATGGGTATATGTAAAATGACACCCAAAAACACATTGCCCAACTTCTCCTGAGTACAGCGATACCAGATGTGTGACACTTTTTTGCAGCCTAGGTGGGCAAAGGGGCCCACATTCCAAAGAGCACCTTTAGGATTTCACCGGCCATTTTTTACAGATTTTGATTTCAAACTACTTCGCACACATTAGGGCCCCTAAATTGCCAGGGCAGTATAACTACCCCACAAGTGACCCCATTTTGGAAAGAAGACACCCCAAGGTATTTCGTGATGGGCATAGTGAGTTCATGGAAGTTTTTATTTTTTGTCACAAGTTAGTGGAATATGAGACTTTGTAAGAAAAAAAAAAAATCATCATTTTCCGCTAACTTGTGACAAAAAATAAAAAGTTCTATGAACTCACTATGCCCATCAGCGAATACCTTAGGGTGTCTACTTTCCGAAATGGGGTCATTTGTGGGGGGTTTCTACTGTCTGGGCATTGTAGAACCTCAGGAAACATGACAGGTGCTCAGAAAGTCAGAGCTGCTTCAAAAAGCGGAAATTCAAATTTTTGTACCATAGTTTGTAAACGCTATAACTTTTACCCAAACATTTTTTTTACCCAATTTTTTTTTTTACCCAAACATTTTTTTTTTATCAAAGACATGTAGAACAATAAATTTAGCGAAAAATTTATATATGGATGTCGTTTTTTTTGCAAAATTTTACAACTGAAAATGAAAAATGTCATTTTTTTGCAAAAAAAACGTTAAATTTTGATTAATAACAAAAAAGTAAAAATGTCAACAGCAATGAAATACCACCAAATGAAAGCTCTATTTGTGAGAAGAAAAGGAGGTAAAATTAATTTGGGTGGTAAGTTGCATGACCGAGCAATAAACCGCTAAAGTTGTGGAGTGCCGATTTGTAAAAAAGGGCCTGGTCACTAGGGGGGTATAAACCTGTGGTCCTTAAGTGGTTAAAGTGGCATCTGGAAGTGACCTGGGAATGGTAAGTATATATTTTCATTGTCTGGCCTATGGTCTGAAATAATGTAAGGGTTATTCTGGGCTCTGATATTAGGGATTAATTCTGTGTCATGATTAATCTTATGGGTCTCTTCTGGAGTCTGAGTTACTTTTAAGAACTGATCTGGGATCTGAACGAGTTTAGTGGTCTGATCTGGGATCTAAATAAGCTCAGAGGTCTGGTAAAGGTTCTGAATGACTTTTCTGGTCTGGTCTGGGGTTATCCAACTGACAATATTAATAGTATTCAGCGTAAATATTCAAATAACAATTTTTTTTAGCGAATATCGCAACTTCGAGAATTTGCAAATATTTTGAATATAGTGCTATATATTCGCTATATATAATATTTTTTTTACATCTGAAAAAAATTATTCCTCACTGCTTCTTGCTTGTGGGCCAATGACTCATGGAAGCAGGAAGGAATCATGTTTTCATATGTAAAAAAAATTAATGAATATTCTAAAAAATGAATATATAGCAATATAGTAAATATATTGGTTATTTAGAATATTCGTATATTTATTTACCCAATCTGTACAGTTGTTTGCATACTCCATCCCTGACAAGCGTCCCCGTCACCATGGGAATGCCTGTGGGTTAGAATATACTATCGGATATTAGTTTTTCCTGAGATCGTGAAAACTCAGATCCGATGGTATATTCTAACCCACAAGCGTTCCCATGGGGACGTGGACGCTTGTCGGGGAGGAGTATGCTAACAACTGTACAGGTTGAAAAAAAAAGAAGACGTATATTCTAAATAACGAATATATTCGCTATATTGCTATATATTCGTTTTTCAGAATATTCGTCATATTCTAAAACAAGAATATATAGTAATAGCGAATATTCGCTAAATACAAACATAGAGCAATTTAGCTAATATAGTGCTATAATCCTTTTTTTAAGAGTCTTCATTTTTTTTTAAATCTGAAGTTCAGAAGAGAAAAAAGGTTACAACTATTAGACAAAGAAGATTATAGCACTATATTAGCTAAATTGATCTATTATACATTAGTTTTTTAGAATATTCGCTATATAGCAAAAAGCAGGGTGGAATCAATCTTTATATTCAAATTCCAAACGTTATGAATTATCGCATGAGGACGCGATCTTATGAAGTAATCGTGTCACGTGTCATGTTCCCTGGTTTCGGTTTTGCTTTTGCTACTAGTGGAGTTTGACAGTCTGCCTGAAATAAAATTGTCGATAGAGAATGGTGTGAATCTGCTTTCAAAAAGAAGAAGTTATTCTCACTGTAAGTAATATTGTATTACAGCACTGTATTTTATTTTATATTGCATGCATGGCAGAACAATATTTTGCAACACTCGATCTACGTATAAATTATTTATATGTAGATTGAGTGTTTCTAAATATTTGCGTATGCGAATAAGAACTACATTGATACTATATATTTTTTTTTGCAGCCACAGTGCAGCACCAGAGGCCAGAAAAATTAGGCATGTACACATGCCTGAAAAACAATGTTATTGTTGCAGCCGCTGTTGTAGCAGTGGCTGGAAAAATTTATATTTTCAAGTCAGAAAGGTGACTAAAACATTGCGGCTTGAACTCTAGTTGATGGCGGAGAATTCACGAAAGTCATCCGGTATGCAGACATTCAATACATCAGCGTGGGGACCATTTTGAGGCCAAGGCATGTCATCAGGCCTTTTGTTAATTAAACGTATCCCCTACTGTCAGTCCCTTTGGGATCCATGCGTCATTCAGTTGATGGGGGGATTCAGTTGATGTGCAGCCAGACGCCGCAGCAGAAGAGGACTCAGCCGAGGAGGTTATGGAAGAGGATGGAGTGGGAGGAGTAGAGGAGGTGGCAGTAGGCCTGCCTGCAAGTCGTGGCGGTGTCACCAACTCCGCTGCAGAGCCACGCATTCCATGCTTGGCAGCCGTCAGCAGGTTGACCCAATACGCAGTGTAGGTGATATACCTGCCCTGACCGTGCTTTTCAGACCAGGTATCAGTGGTCAGATGGACCCTTGCCCCAACACTGTATGCCAGAGATGCCATGACTTCCTTTTCAATCAGAGGTTTGGGATTGCCTTATTAGAAAAAAAATTTGTCCGGGTGCCTTTCACTGTGGTGTCCCAATAGCGACTATACCAGCTGGTATGGTAAAAGCTGGCGGGCTAAGAGTTGCGTCAAGCCAGCTGTCAGACGCCGGGCAAGGGGGTGACTCTGTGACATTGGCTTCTTACGCTCAAACATTTCCTTCCTACGCGCTGTAAAACGCTCAACAGGCAAGAACCAATGATTCCCTATGGGAATGGTTCTCATCTGAGCGTTTTACAGCGCGTACGATCACGCTGTAAAACGCCCGACGCCCCAAGAAGTACAGGAGCTTCTTCGGGGCGTCTTGTCGCGCGTTCCCGTACATAGACTTCAGCAGGAATGCGCGACAATGGGCGTTCGGTTGTTCCGGAGCCGCGATTGTAAACGCGCATACAATAGTACATAAAGAGCACTCCATCCCGAACGCTCAGGTCTGAACCCAGCCTTACAGACACCTGACTGTGGGCAGATGAGATGGAACTGCTCAAGGTGAGAGGCAGAGTGGCGGGTGGTTCAGAGGGGGCAAGGAGGACAGCAGTGGTTGACGTGGCTGAAGATGCTGGACCAGGAGGAGGATGGTTGCTTTGAGCTTGTGTGCTGCTTCTACTCGTCATTATGTGTTGATCCCATAGGCGTTTGTGATGTGCGATCATGTGCCTTCGCAAAGCAGTTGTACCTAGGTGGGTGTTGGATTTCCCACGACTCCGTTTCTTTTGGCACAGGTTGCAAATGGCATCGCTGTTGTCAGAAGCAGACACACAAAAACATGCCACACTGCTGAGCTTTGCAATGACGGCATTCTGGTGGTGGCAACAGCATGCGTTGATTGGCGTGCTGTCTGGCTGACCCCGGGTGCCGATACATGCTGTCTGACTGTGCCACTAGCTCCTTGCGACGACCTCCCCCTGCTTCCAACTCGTCTCCTCCTTCTCTCTGTCTCCCCTTCTGAACTTTCCCCCTCTTCTTCTTCTCTTCGGGCAGGCACCCACGTGGCATCCACAGACACATCGTCATCATCAACCACTTCACTTGTATCTGACAACTCAGCAAAGGAAGCAGCAGCGGGTACAACATCATCATCATCATCACACTGTACGTCCATGTGTGTAATGCTGTCTGACTGAGACATATCCCTGTTATCTACATCCCCTGGCAATAATGGTTGAGCATCACTAATTTCATCCAACTGATGTGTAAATAACTCCTCTGAGGGATCAAGTGAAGCGGCTGTGGTGGCTGTGGTGGTAGTGGTGGTAGTGGTGGTGGTGGCGGCGGGGGGAGAGTGGTAACTTGAGAGCAGGTGACCAAAGCTGAGCTGTAGGAGGATGGTGCGTCAAGGTTCTTAGCAGAAGCTGTTGAAGATTAGGTGTCCTGTGTAAGCCAGTCAACTATTTTCTCCGAATTTTTGGGGTTCAGGGTATGTGGCCTCTGAACCCTGGGCATTATTCCAGGGCCAGTGGAAATCACAGCACCACGAACACAACGGCCCCTGTGGCGTGGCCTGCCTCTGCCTGTCATTTTTTATTAGATAAGTGTTACTATGCGTGCAAGGTACTGTGCCACCCTATATAAGGGACACCCTTTAATGGTATGAGTGCAGGCCTAGCCACTAGCCAGTGGGCACAATACATTATGTGTGGGCCTGACGCACACAGGCTTGCAAATGTGATTAGATCACAGAAAAATTGTAAATAGATTTATTTTTTCTGCAAGGTATTTGAGTGAATGACACCCTGTAACGGTATGAGTTCAGGCCTAGCCACTAGCCAGTAGGCACAATACAGTATATGTTGGTCTGACACACACGGGCTTGTAAATGTGATTAGATCACAGAAAAAATGTAAATATAATTTTTTTTTCTGCAAGGTATTTGGGTGAATGATACCCTGTAACGGTATGAGTGCAGGCCTAGCCACTAGCCAGTGGGTACGATACAGTATGTGTGGGCCTGACGCACACGGGCTTGCAAATGTGATTAGATCACAGAAAAATGTTAAATAGATTTTTTTTTTTCTGCAAGGTATTTGAGTGAATGACACCCTGTAACGGTATGAGTTCAGGCCTAGCCACTAGCCAGTAGGCACAATACAGTATATGTTGGTCTGACACACACGGGCTTGTAAATGTGATTAGATCACAGAAAAAATGTAAATATAATTTTTTTTTCTGCAAGGTATTTGGGTGAATGATACCCTGTAACGGTATGAGTGCAGGCCTAGCCACTAGCCAGTGGGTACGATACAGTATGTGTGGGCCTGACGCACACGGGCTTGCAAATGTGATTAGATCACAGAAAAATGTTAAATAGATTTTTTTTTCTGCAAGGTATTTGAGTGAATGACACCATGTAACGGTATGAGTTCAGGCCTAGCCACTAGCCAGTGGGCACAATACAGTATGTGTTGGTCTGACACACACAGGCTTGTAAATGTGATTAGATCACAGAAAAATGTTAAATAGATTTTTTTTTTCTGCAAGGTATTTAAGTGAATGACACCCTTTAACCCCTTAAGGACATAGGGCGTACCGGTACGCCCTATTTCCCGAGTCCTTAAGGACCAAGGGCGTACCGGTACGTCCTAACTTAAAATCTTAATTCCGGCGCCGCTGGGGTTAATCGGAACGGGATTTCGGCTGAAATCATTCAGCCGGCATCCCGTAACAACGCAGGGGGGGGTCATTTGACCCCCCCGTATCGGCGATCGCAGAAAACCGCAGGTCAATTCAGACCTGCGGTTTGCTGCGCTTTTTGCCGTTTCTGATCCCCGCGGTCCCTGACCGCGGGGATCAGAAACTTCAGAGTGCCCGAAATCAATATTGTTAACCCCCCCCTGCACCCCTGCACGATTTGATGGCGGCGGGTGGTGCAGGGGGGGTGTCGCATGCAGTGGGGGCGTTGCGGGAGGCGGGCGGTGCGGCAGGCGGGATCGCGATCCCCCGCCCGCCTCCCATTGCATAATCGTTGGTGTACAGTGGGTATACCAGGGTGCCAGCACATTGCTGGCACCCTGGTATAAACGGCTGACATCGTTGATGCGATGTCAGCCGTTTAACCCTTTCCATACAGCGGTCCGTACGGACCGCTGTATGGAAAAGGTTAACAGTAAGAGGGAGCTCCCTCCCTCTCCGATCGGGGGGCTGCTGTGCCTTTGCAGCCCCCCGATGGGAGAAGGAGAGAGCCCCCAGACAGCCCCCCCAGAACCCCGTCCTTACCCTTCCCCGTCTGCGAAGTTCTGACCATAACTGAGCAGACGGGGAAGGTTCCCATGGCAACAGGACGCCTGATCAGGCGTCCTGCTGTCCATGGTGCTGAACAGATCTGTGCTGAAAGCATAGACCTGTTCAGTGTAAGTAAAATACAGTGCAGAAACCAATATAGGTTCTGTTCTGTATTTTACAGACATCAGACCCACTGGATCTTCAAGAACCAAGTGGGTCTGGGTCAAAAAAATCAAATAAAAAGTGAAAAAAGTTAAGATAAAAAAAAAAACATTTATCACTGAATAAAAATTAAAAAAATAAAATACACTACACATATTAGGTATCGCCGCGTCCGTAACGACCTGATCTATAAAATGGTCATGTTACTTTCCCCGCACAGTGAACGCCATAAAAATAAAAAAATAAAAACTATGAGAAAATTGAAATTTTGCCCACCTTACTTCCCAAAAAAGGTAATAAAAGTGATCAAAAAAGTCGCATGTACGCCAAAATAGTACCAATCAAACCGTCATCTCATCCCGCAAAAAATGAGACCCTACTCAAGATAATCGCCCAAAAACTGAAAAAACTATGGCTCTTAGACTATGGAAACACTAAAACATGATTTTTTTTGGTTTCAAAAATAAAATCATTGTGTAAAATGTACATAAATAAAAATAAAGTATACATATTAGGTATCGCCGCGTCCGTATCGACCGGCTCTATATAAATATCACATGACCTAACCCCTCAGGTGACCACCGTAAAAAAAAAAAAAAAAAAACTGTGTAAAAAAAGCAATTTTTTGCCATCTTACGTCACAAAAAGTGTAATAGCAAGCGATCAAAAAGTCATATGCACCCCAAAATAGTGCCAATCAAACTGTCATCTCACCCCGCAAAAAATTAGACCCTACTCAAGATAATCACCCAAAAACTGAAAAAACTATGGCTCTTAGACTATGGAGACACTAAACAATTTTTTGGTTTTCAAAATGAAGTTATTGTATAAAACTTACATAAATAAAAAAAATTGTATACATATTAGGTATCGCCGCGTCCGTGACAACCTGCTCTATAAAATTACCACGTGATCTAACCTGTCAGATGAATGTTGTAAATAACAAAAAAAAAAACATGCCAAAAAAGCTATTTCTTGTTACCTTGCCGCACAAAAAGTGTAATATAGAGCAACCAAAAATCATATGTACCCTAAACTAGTACCAACAATACTGCCACCCTATTCCGTACTTTCTAAAATGGGGTCACTTTTTTTGGAGTTTCTACTCTAGGGGTGCATCAGGGGGGCTTCAAATGGGACATGGTGTCAAAAAACCAGTCCAGCAAAATCTGCCTTCCAAAAACCGTATGGCATTCCTTTTCTTCTGCACCCTGCCGTGTGCCCGTACAGTAGTTTAGGACCACATATGGGGTGTTTCTGTAAACTACAGAATCAGGGCCATAAATAATGAGTTTTGTTTGGCTGTTAACCCTTGCTTTGTTACAGGAAAAAAAATATTAAAATGGAAAATCTGCCAAAAAAGTGAAATTTTGAAATTGTATCTCTATTTTCCATTGAATCTTGTGCAACACCTAAAGGGTTAACAAAGTTTGTAAAATCAGTTTTGAATACCTTGAGGGGTGTAGTTTCTTAGATGGGGTCACTTTTATGGAGTTTCTACTCTAGGGGGGCATCAGGGGGGCTCCAAATGGGACATGGTGTCAAAAAACCAGTCCAGCAAAATCTGCCTTCCAAAAACCGTATGGCATTCCTTTCCTTCTGCGCCCTGCTGTGTGCCCGTACAGTAGTTTACGACCACATATGGGGTGTTTCTGTAAACTACAGAATCAGGGCCATAAATAATGAGTTTTGATTGGCAGTTAACCCTTGCTTTGTTACTGGAAAAAAAATATTAAAATGGAAAATCTGCCAAAAAAGTGAAATTTTGAAATTGTATCTCTATTTTCCATTGAATCTTGTGCAACACCTAAAGGGTTAACAAAGTTTGTAAAATCAGTTTTGAATACCTTGAGGGGTGTAGTTTCTTAGATGGGGTCACTTTTATGGAGTTTCTACTCTAGGGGTGCATCAGGGGGGCTTCAAATGGGACATGGTGTCAAAAAAACTGTCCAGCACAATCTGGCTTCCAAAAACCATACGGCGCACCTTTCACTCTACGCCCCGCTGTGTGGCCGTACAGTAGTTTATGGCCACATATGGGGTGTTTCTGTAAACAGTAGAGTCAGGGCAATAAAGATACAGTCTTGTTTGGCTGTTAACCCTTGCTTTGTTAGTGGAAAAAATGGGTTAAAATGGAAAATTAGGCAAAAAAATGAAATTCTCAAATTTCATCCCCATTTGCCAATAACTCTTGTGCAACACCTAAAGGGTTAACGGAGTTTGTAAAATCAGTTTTGAATACCTTGAGGGGTGTAGTTTCTTAGATGGGGTCACTTTTATGGAGTTTCTACTCTAGGGGTGCATCAGGGGGCTTCAAATGGGACATGGTGTCAAAAAAACTGTCCAGCAAAATCTGGCTTCCAAAAACCATACGGCGCACCTTTCACTCTACGCCCCGCTGTGTGGCCGTACAGTAGTTTATGGCCACATATGGGGTGTTTCTGTAAACAGCAGAGTCAGGGCAATAAAGATACAGTCTTGTTTGGCTGTTAACCCTTGCTTTGTTAGTGGAAAAAATGGGTTAAAATGGAAAATTAGGCAAAAAAATGAAACTCTCAAATTTCATCCCCATTTGCCAATAACTCTTGTGCAACACCTAAAGGGTTAACGGAGTTTGTAAAATCAGTTTTGAATACCTTGAGGGGTGTAGTTTATAGAATGGGGTCATTTTTGGGCGGTTTCTATTATGTAAGCCTCGCAAAGTGACTTCAGAGCTGTAGTGGTCCCTAAAAATTGGGTTTTTGTAAATTTCTGAAAAATTTCAAGATTTGCTTCTAAACTTCTAAGCCTTGTAACATCCCCAAAAAATAAAATATCATTCCCAAAATAATTCAAACATGAAGTAGACATATGGGGAATGTTAAGTCATCACAATTTTTTGGGGTATTACTATGTATTACAGAAGTAGAGAAACTGAAACTTTGAAATTTGCTAATTTTTCCAAATTTTTGGTAAATTAGGTATTTTATTATGCAAAAAAATTAATTTTTTTGACTTTTTTTTACTAGTATCATGAAGTACAATATGTGACGAAAAAACAATCTCAGAATGGCCTGGATAAGTCAAAGCGTTTTAAAGTTATCACCACTTAAAGTGACACTGGTCAGATTTGCAAAAAATGGCCTGGTCCTTAAGGTGAAAATGAGCCCGGTCCTTAAGGGGTTAATGGTATGAGTGCAGGCCTAGCCACTAGCCAGTGGGCACAATACATTATGTGTGGGCCTGACGCACACGGGCTTGAAAATGTGATTAGATCACAGAAAAATGTTAAATAGATTTTTTTTTTCTGCAAGGTATTTGAGTGAATGACATCCTGTAATGGTATGAGTGCAGGCCTAGCCACTAGCAGTATACAGTATGTGTGGGCCTGACACACACAGGCTTGCAAATCTGATTATGTCACAGAAAAATATTAAATATAATTTTTTTTTATCTGCAAGGTATTTTCTGTCACACCCTGTATGAATGGTGTGCACTGTGCACACAGTGCTGTCTATGACTGAGCCTGCAGCCTCTCACACACGGGCAGCCAGGCAGACGCTGTCCTTACAGCAGTAGAGTCTGTGGACACAGAACAATGCCTTAGCTAACGCTTTCCCTATTGAATCAGCAGCAGCTACACTCTCCCTCCTCTCACTGTGAATGCAGTTTCTGAATGAATCTAAAATGGATGCTGTCCAGGAGGTGGGAGGGTCTGGGAGGGAGGGTCTGCTGCTGATTGGCTGGTATGTGTCTGCTGACTGTGAGGTACAGGGTCAAAGTTTACTCAATGATGATGTATAGGGGGCGGACCGAACATCGCATATGTTCGCCCGCAGCAGCGAACGCAAACAAGCTATGTTCGCCGTGAACTATTCGCCGGCGAATAGTTCGGGACATCACTATGTATAAACACTTAATAGTTACATCAAAATCCAGAAGTCACATATGTTTATGGTCATTATAGTGTTTTTTGGATTAGCGATAGTTCGAATACAGTTTAATGTTATTTTTTGGGGTAATTTATAATTTTTAGCTACTTAAGACACTTACGCCACTTGCACATGACCGTATGCCCTTCGAGACATACGGTCCATGAACATGCCATATGCCCCGAAGCGAAATACATCGCTAACATGGGAGCGCAAAGAAGCAGAGGTTACTATGATACTCTCCGCATCGGCCGCCTGTGGAACTATAGTCCTGTGTTCATATGAGTGCAGGACAAGCGTCCCGCGTGTGGCCTATGCGCACAGCATCAATAGTAACCTACGGTTAACATACATTATTGTCATAGTAACCTATGATGCAGCGCGCTCCTGTGTGCTCCTTGTATGCCGCTCCGGAACTTATGGCATGCTCATGGACCGTATGTCTCGGAGGGCATACGACCGTGTGCAAGGGGCCTTAGGCTACATGCACACGACCATTGTGTGTTTTGCATGGTGCGTCAATGGTGTATCTGAAAAACCTGTAAGGCTTCCCTGTGTGTTATGCAATTAGCGTAACTGCCCAGAGAGCCATTTCAATAACTGCACATTCTTGTCCGCAAAATGGACAAAAATAGGACAGGTAATATTTTTTCTAGGCACCACATAACAGAGCTACGGATTGGGACAGCACACAGATTGCAGATCAATTTCAGCATCATGGAATTGAATGGGTCCATTTTCAAGCTGTAAAAACTGCGGCTCGGACGCGGACCTAAACAAAGGTCATGCGCCTAATGGAAGGGTGCATTTCTGTTTCTTTATAGTAAGGTAGTTTATGTCGACCCCCTCATTGTAGGCACTTATAAACAATTACCAATCGGCCAATTTACTAGTAAGCCGCAGCGGGAAGTGACTGGACGCACAGGGACGTACTATTATGTAACAACAAACCCCAGGGCCCCAGGTGTAGTCGCTTGCTAACAGGGGTGCAAAGGCTGCTCAGGTAAAAAGGCAGCCATGTTAACTAATGTCGGCTATAGTTTAGAATTTTTACACATGTGCATTTGAGCTCCAGAGTTAAAGAAGGGTCGGGGGATCATGTGATGCATGTGAACATCTTATGTATGCAGATTTATTTTGATATGTGCACATATTTACCCTCCTGGTGGGGGGTGTAGACCACCTCTCCCTTCTCCTCTTCTTCTTGACCTGGGCGATTAGATTCTGGTGGATGAGAAGGTCCGGCCTCCTCCACCTCGACTTCCACCATTGCGCAGACATCAGGGAGGGGAAGTGCAGACATCAGGGGGGGAAGTGCAGACATCAGGGGGGGAAGCGCAGACATCAGAGGGGGGAAGTGGCCAAGACATTTGCAGAGGGTCCAGCCTGCTCTCTCTCCGACTGCTCCTCCGACTCTTCGACCGCCGACACCTGTACCATGTTCACAACAGGCCTTTTGGGTCTTTGTCGTTTTGTCGATGGAACGGGAAGCCCTGTAAATAATCACACAATGTTAAGAATTTAGACCAACAACTCAGAATTCATAACAAAGTAATAAATCAAGAAATTCCAAGATGTATTACTCTGCTTTGGATTATGATTATCCACATGGTGTATTTTCCTCAATTTGTGGTATTATAATAGGCCAAAACAAGTGTTACAGATAGGTAGAACTAGTCAAAGTTACAATGTACGATGATGTAACAAGGAAGTTGTAAGGAGGATGTGCTATAGGGTATTGTGGCTTGGTTTTTGACGGTTAGGGGAACTAAACAAAAGTTCTGCAATTAGATACGGGGTTATTGGATGGTGTTATGTTGGGTAAGTTACTTTTGGTGACTGTCAGCGTTATACTGTCTGCCAAGCCACATATTCATGATCTGCAGCCTGCCCGCCCTCCCTCCCTGTTGACTTAGTTGTCACAGTCACTTATTAGAAGGGGGGTTAAGCTTGCCGATAGGTAGTGACTGGTGACCAGACTTGATGGTTAAATTCTATTTACCCACAGTTTATCGCAGGTCTATTCAGCGGTTAATGTTAGTCTTCCATGTAAAATCAACAGTTTACATCACTAATGTCTGATCTCCCATACCTTCCCCCTATTACAATCTTAACCTTTCATGTAGCATTGAATTATTGGTTTATGAGGTGAATTTACTGGTGTGTGTACATATATATATATATATATATATATATATATATACTCTGTAATGCCATGCAAATTACGAGGGGGATGTATGTAATGGACGGGGCCTTTCACCGGAATACTGAAAGATGTTTGCTGTTGATGTGTATATAAACAACGAGACGTATATACACTGCTCAAAAAAATAAAGGGAACACTTAAACAACACAATGTAACTCCAAGTCAATCACACTTCTGTGAAATCAAACTGCCCACTTAGGAAGCAACACTGAGTGACAATCAATTTCACATGCTGTTGTGCAAATGGGATAGACAACAGGTGGAAATTATAGGCAATTAGCAAGACACCCCCAATAAAGGAATGGTTCTGCAGGTGGTGACCACAGACCACTTCTCAGTTCCTATGCTTCCTGGCTGTTTTTGTCACTTTTGAATGCTGGCAGTGCTTTCACTCTAGTGGTAGCATGAGACGGAGTCTAGAACCCACACAAGTGGCTCAGGTAGTGCAACTTATCCAGGATGGCACATCAATGCGAGCTGTGGCAAGAAGGTTTGCTGTGTCTGTCAGCGTAGTTTCCAGAGCATGGAGGCGCTACCAGGAGACAGGCCAGTACATCAGGAGACGTGGAGGAGGCCATAGGAGGGCAACAACCCAGCATCAGGACCACTACCTCCGCCTTTGTGCAAGGAGGAACAGGAGGAGCACTGCCAGAGCCCTGCAAAATGACCTCCAGCAGGCCACAAATGTGCATGTGTCTGCTCAAACAGTCAGAAACAGACTCCATGAAGGTGATATGAGGGCCCGACGTCCACAGGTGGGGGTTGTGCTTACAGCCCAACACTGTGCAGGACGTTTGGCATTTGCCAGAGAACACCAAAATTGGCAAATTCGCCACTGGCGCCCTGTGCTCTTCACAGATCAAAGCAGATTCACACTGAGCACATGACAGACGTGACAGAGTCTGGAGACGCCGTGGAAAACGTTCTGCTGCCTGCAACATCCTCCAGCATGAACAGTTTGGCATTGGGTCAGTAATGGTGTGGGGTGGCATTTCTTTGGAGGGCCGCACAGCCCTCCATGTGCTCGCCAGAGGTAGCCTGACTGCCATTAGGTACCGAGATCAGACCCCTTGTGAGACCATATGCTGGTGCAGTTGGCCCTGGGTTCCTCCTAATGCAAGACAATGCTAGACCTCATGTGGCTGAAGTGTGTCAGCAGTTCCTGCAAGACGAAGGCATTGATGCTATGGACTGGCCCGGCCATTCCCCAGACCTGAATCCAATTGAGCACATCTGGGAAATCATGTCTCGCTCTAGCCACCAACGTCACGTTGCACCACAGACTGTCCAGGAGTTGGCAGATGCTTTAGTCCAGGTCTGGGAGGAGATCTCTCAAGAGACCGTCCGCCACCTCATCAGGAGCATGCACAGGCGTTGTAAGGAGGTCATACAGGCACGTGGAGGCCACACACACTACTGAGCCTCATTTTGACTTGTTTTAAGGACATTACATCAAAGTTGGATCAGCCCGTAGTGTGTTTTTCCACTTTAGTTTCAATAGTTTTTTATTGACAGAGAATATGCTCATATACAATGTGTACAGTTTGCAAATACAATGATGTAATAAGAACATATTTCTCCAAAGTTTTTCAGTTTTGACAGAAAACATAGGTAAGTTCAATCCAAGAACAATAGTTAGCTCAGAAAGCAAAAGGAAAAGAATACAAAGTAAAATATAACATACAAACAAAGTCATGTCAGAGAATCAGTACATCTTAATGTCAGTGGGAGACATAAATAGTGATGCTACATCTAAATATACTTATGCAGCCAAAAAGGTCCGAGAGCTATCCCACTCTCTGACTGTCACACCTACCCTCACCCTACTCCAATTCTTTCCTGAATCGATGGAGTCAGACCCCTCCAGGACCCCCATGCTTTAAGGTGACGATTAACTTGAAACGCTTGATGGGCAAGCATATACTCATATGACCTGGTCAAATCTACTGATCTAACAATTTTGTGCACAACAGGGATATTTTTGCTTTTCCAGTTTCTTGTAATTGCTAATTTGCTTGCTAATAAGAGATGGGCTATTATAGCTCTTAATTTGAGAGGTAATTTGTCAAGGTCTATGAAAAGTAGGGCCAAGGCGGGGTCCGGAGAGATCCGATATCCAGCAATCTCGGACGTCTTTGTGAATACCTGGATCCAAAGGGGATGGATCTTCGGACAAGACCATAGGATATGGTATAGTGACCCCTGCTCCCCACACCCTCTCCAGCAGTGAGCACTAACATTAGAAAAGAGCACCTGTAATTGAACCGGCGTGTAATACCATCTGAGTGTGGTTTTGATATAGGCCTCTACATGTGAGGAACATCTGAAGATAGACATTGCCATTTTATAGACAGATCTCCACTGCGCCAAAGAGAATGATGTCTTCAAATCCTTCTCCCATGATAATAGAGGGGTCGTTTAGATAAATTGGTCTTTGTCCCCTAAATACATATATAAGAATCTAATCCCCGTATGTACATGGTTAGCCGCAGACCAACGAGTTAGTAGTTGGAGATTCCCTTTGAAACTAAAGGACGGATTGTCCCCTAATACATGTTGAAATTTAATATAAGAGAAGGTTTCGCTGGGGGGGATATTAAACTTGCGTGCAATTGTGTCAAAGGGCATTAAGGTCGATCCTGAGACCACATCAGCTACCAATTTTATACCCTTATCCTTCCACGCCTTTAGGTTTAGATCAGTAGCAAGATGCTGTAAAGACTCAATTGGCACTAGATGTGCCATAGATATTGGGTCACCATTTCCTTTGCTATGGTATATTTGCCATATTGCTAAAGATGTAGAAACATAATAAGAGGGTTGTATAGCCGCATAACTATCGTGCAACGCAGCCATGAGTAAGGCGCGTAAACTATGACCTGAGACTTGTGATTGCTCAATATGTACCCAGTGTTTCCTTATGTCCTCTTTCCACCATTCCTTTAGTTGATTTACTCTGGATGCTAAATAATAGTCATAGAGGTTCGGTAGTCCCACTCCGCCACTTCTTTTATGTCTATTCATTATGCTTTTTGCCACTCTCGGTTTAGACTTGTTCCAAATAAAGGAATTTAACATCTTGTTGGCTGAGTGGAAAAAGGACATCGGAATAGGTATAGGAATAGTGCGGAATAAATATAACATCTTAGGGAGGGTGTGTTGTTGAAATGCTGCGATACGTCCAAGCCATGACAGTTCTGCCCTAGCCATGCTGTCTAACTCTGGTTGGAGTGAGCTTAACAGGGAAGGTGTTTTTCCACTTTAATTTTGAGTGCGACTCCAAATCCAGACCTCCATGGGTTGAAAAATTGAATTTCCATTTTTACATTTTTGTGTGATTTTGTTGTCAGCACATTCAACTATGTAAAGAACAAAGTATTTCAGAAGAATATTTAATTCATTTGGATCTAGGATGTGTTATTTTTGTGTTCCCTTTATTTTTTTGAGCAGTGTATATATATATATATATATATATATATATATATTTATGTGTGTGTGAAACATATTAAATCATTCGGTGACATTATATATCGGTACCACGCTGTGTGTATAACTCTATTTATGTATACAATCACATTGAGGAAGAGCTGTATGACGTAACCGGATGATTTTGTACATGTTAAAACCGGTATTAAGTAATCATTTGTAAAAGGATAAAATACGGATGTGGCAAAGTTAACACACATGCTTTATGAGACATGTTATGTAAACTAAATGAAATGTTATGCGTCAATAATATTTTTTTTTAATGGATTTTGTTTCAAGAAAACGTGATGAGTTAATACATTTGAGTTAAGAGTTTGTGTGTTAACCCTACTACATCTGTGAGGATTAGCAGCATTACTGTATATATACATTACAGAGTGTTGTAGAGAGAGGGACCAAATTCATGTAAGCATTGTACCTGGGCATAATCGCTTACTATACTCTACTATTCCATCATAGTGTTGCTTGATGTCATACAATTTTTTGGGGATGGCTGGTATTTCATGCCACACTCCATATTTTGCATATAATTCTGATTGAAAAGACAGTACTATTTCAATTTTGTCCTTTCTTTTCTTGGTGTGGTCATATCCCCGAAGAAGAAATTGCTGATGGATAAAGATAAAAGCATATATTCAAAATATTTTTAGTATACCACATATTAAACATATATCCGGGGGGGGGGGGGGGGGGGGGGAATTTGAAAGCCAAATTAACATTTTTTTGTTACTGTTAATAATCCTGATTCTATTGCTATTCTATGTGTGTGGGCTCTGACAAATCAGATATTGCCCAAGTAAGCTGAGATGTACCTGTCTTGTTAAGGCACGGTACCGTATGTGTTGTATAGCTGGTTCGCCTTGCCGGGGTGCACCCTGTGTAACGCAAAGATGAACTGGCAAAACCTTACATTCAGACTAAGGCCTCTTTCACACTTGCATTGTCCGGATCCGGCGTGTACTCCACTTGCCGGAATTACACGCCGGATCCGGGAAAACGCAAGTTAACTGAAAACATTTGAAGACGGATCCGTCTTCAAAATGCTTTCAGTGTTACTATGGCAGCCAGGATGCTATTAAAGTCCTGGTTGCCATAGTAGTAGTGGGGAGCGGGGGAGCGGTATACTTACAGTCCATGCGGCTCCTGGGGCGTCAGAGCGCCTCACGTGATCCATGCGCTTGGGGCGCCCTGACGTCACTCTGGAGCGCCCCGGGAGCCGCACGGACGGTAAGTATACCGCTCCCCCACTCCCCACTACACTTTACCATGGCTGCCAGGACTACGTTAAGCTTAAGACCGGATCCGGATCAATGCCTTTCAATGGGCATTCATTCCGGATCCGGCCTTGCGGCAAGTCTTCAGAATTTTTGGCCGGAGCATAAAGCGCAGCATGCTGCGGTATTTTCTCCAGCCAAAAAACGTTCCGGTCCGGAACTGAAGACATCCTGATGCATCCTGAACGGATTTCTCTCCATTCAGAATGCATTAGGATAAAACTGATCAGGATTCTTCCGGCATAGAGCCCCGACGACGGAACTCTATGCCGGAAGAAAAGAACGCAGGTGTGAAAGAGCCCTTAGAAAGCTCTTGGTCATAAAATAGAATCTCTATATATATTGTGTGTGTTATATAGTGTGTGGTATATATTTAGTGGCAGGAAAATTGATGTGCTATGTGCATGTGATAGAGTTTTCCCATGGACCATACATACATGCTACTAACAAGAATACAAATTTCACCATTTCGTTATATATACTGTAACCAGTTAAAATGTGTTGAATTGAATTTCAGAAAAAATTAATAAATCGTATCAATATAGATAAAAATCGCATCTACGAATATTTCAGAATTCGTGATCTACCGAACAATCATTGTGCTGCATGCAATATGTACAAAAACAACATATATGCTTTAATTGAATATTACTTACAGTTAATATGATGTTGTCCTCATCTTTCTCAAATATGTGTCTAAACTTTGACGTACTTCCAGTAGTCATTGTATTCATTCACATGTCAAGTTCAACTAGTGATGAATGATTGATGAAGGGTAGTTCACACTGGTCACAGTCACTGGGTGGTTTGAATACAGTAAATTACGTCAGACGCTTTTTCACACATGTTTACGTTACACGCTTTATTTAAATTAGGGATAGCGATTTTTTCAAAATCACGATTTCGATTATTGCACCCGGCCGTTGCCATACCGGTGCTTCTTCCTGCTTAGCCTGCCTGACCGAGGTAATCATCTAAGCGTGTCTTGCGAAGTTTTTGTTTATCATAAATATTATTTTTATTCGAAAATCCACGAATATTCGAAAAAATAAATATATATCAATATAGCAAATATATTTGTTATTTAGATTATTTGTTTTTTGTTCTTTTTCAATGTGTACTGTTATTCCACTTCGGCATACTTCTCCCCGACAAGCGTCCCCGTCACCATGGGAACGCCTGTGGTTTAGAAAATACCATCGGATCTGAGTTTTTCCTGAGATCGTGAAAACTCAGATCCAATGGTATATTCTAACCCACAGGCGTTCCCATGGTGACGGGGACACTTGTCTGGGAGGAGTATGCCAAAGTGGAATAACAGTACAGATTGAAAAAAGAACTGAATATTCTAAATAACAAATATATTCGCTATATATTTCCTCTGGATCAACTTGCAGGATGATAGGCCGAACTGGATGGACAAATGTCTTTTTTCGGCCTTATCTACTATGTTACTATGTTACTATATTGCTATAACTTTGTTTTTTAGAATATTTGTCATATTCTAAGAAAATAATATATAGCAATATAGCGAATATTCGTAAAATACATATATAGACTGCAATTTAGCTAATATAGTGCTATAAACTTTTTTTTACAGTCGTAATTTTTTTTCTGTTATGAACTTCAGATTTGAAGAAAAATTACAACTTTGAAAAAAAAGGTTATAGCATTATATTCGCTAAATTGCAGTCTATATGTGTATGTTACGAATATTCGCTATATTGCTATATATTGTTGTTTAAGAATATGACGAATATTCTTAAAACGAATATATACTGTAGCACTATATTTATTTACTGCTCTATAATATTTTTTTATCAACTTCGCATTATGCGATTTTTACATTTTAGATTAATTGCAATCGCGAAAAAATAATTCTCGAATACGAATATTTGCAAATATAAAACAAATAGTCCAGCGAATATTCACAAAATATTGCGAATTCGATTATTGGACCTGCCGCTCTTCACTTAATATTAAACCTTGGGGTGAAAAATTCTACAAATGTTGTGAAGTGTTAATAAGACCAGTGCCATAACTATTGCCATAGCAGTCATAGTGGCTGCTACAAGGCATGCAACAGCAGGGGGCCTGGTTGCCAAGACCCAAAAGCTCAGGAAAACAGGCACTGACAGCAGGATGAGGATGGACTGTTTATTATGTAATACAGGGCCCACCACTTGCAACAGCAGTGAACCTGGCAAAAACTACAGACTCCTCTGTCCATAGCTGAGCTTGCAAGCAAAGCTGGACCAACAATCTGCCCCAGGCTGCTCTGCCTATTTACCCAATGGGCCAATCCTCCTTGTTATTAGAATCTCCTACTTAGGATGTCTGTGTGGACAGAGCTAACAATGGTCTTCTGTGTCTGACTATAAGACTGTTTTCTCTGCATCCCTCCTCTCCGTCTTCTTCAAGCATCTGCTGCTCCTTCTCATGGCTGATCAGGATATGCACACATGGGACAGCAGACTCCCAGGCCATTTCCCTCCAGTCCTTTCCAAACAGCCAAACAGTTAATGGAGGCAGGACTGGGTAAGTGTGTGACTACACAATCTACTGCAGTTAAGCTGTAATACATAGCACTGCCCTTTTATTAACTCCCTTACTAAGGCTACTTTCACATTTGCGTTCAGAGCGGATCCGCTCATATAATGCAGACGGTGGCTCCGTTCAGAACGGATCCGTCTGCATTATATTGTTAAAAAAGTAGCCTGAACGGATCCGTCCAGACTTTACATTGAAAGTCAATGGGGGACGGATCCGTTTGAAGATTGAGCCATATTGTGTCATATTCAAACGGATCCGTCCCCATTGACTTACATTGTAAGTCTGGACGGATCCGCTTGCCTCCGCACGGCCAGGCGAACACCCGAACGCTGCAAGCAGCGTTCAGGTGTCCGCCTGCTGAGCGGAGCGGAGGCTGAATGCTGCCAGACTGATGCATTCTGAGCGGATCCGCGTCCACTCAGAATGCATTAGGGCTGGACGGATGCGTTCGGGGCCGCTTGTGAGCCCCTTCAAATGGAGCTCACAAGCGGACACCCGAACGCTAGTGTGAAAGTAGCCTTACATACACCATAAACAATGCCCCTTTTCACCCCCTTACTGTCCTATACCAACATTAATGCTCTTATTAACCCCCTTACTGCCCTATATCAACAACAATGCCCTTATTAACCACTTTATGGCTATATGCCAACAGGGTTATCCTTATTAACCCTTTTACTATTCTAGAAGACCAGGTATCTTCCCCTTAGTATAACACATGCCCCCCCCCCCCCACGCCCAGGCCCCTCATACAGATTATACTTACCCTGCTTCCCAGCACCCGCATCGCTCCTGATCCCCGCACAACCGCAGATCAAAACATCTGTTGATGGAGGGGGCATCTAATAGCAGGCCGTGACAAGGACGAGTTCCCCAACTCCTTTGCACTGGTAAAGGATGTTATGACACTAGCTAGCTCTCTGATATTATTTATCTATTGCAGCACTGGAACCAGGACAGTAAGTGGAGAGTGCTGCTGCAGCACACCGTCATCTTGTGTGGAGCAAAGAGAATGGGCTCCTCGACTGAGTACTTGAACAAGTGTAAGGCTTCATGCACATGACCATATCCATTTTGCGGTCCTTATATCACGGATCCAAAAAATACAGACACTGTCCGTGTGCATATAGAAAGTTTCTCACTCCGATCTCCAGAAATGACTATTATTGTCTGCAAAATGGACAAGAATAGGACATTTTTCATAATGTGCAGATCGGCCACACGGATGTGGACAGCATACAGGTGACTTCTGTTTGTTGTCCATATTTTTGACAGACCCATAGTAATGAATGGGTTTATGTGCAATCCGCAAAAAATGAAAATCAGACAGGAACGCAAAAAATTGTTGTGTGCATGAGACCTAAGTTAGTCTTGTAGAGCAGCAATCTGGTATCATCTAGTTAGCAGGGAGTTGAAGAGGTTCGACATTTCCTTCACACTTACTTATAATTGAAGTTGCACATTATTAATAGAAGCACTTATATTTTATAGATCAGTACCATACCGTACATACAGCATGTGCAGAAGCAGTCCAGTAATAAATGGGTACCAGAAACTTAGGTTCCTCTCGCACACCAACGTGCACAGCCAATGATAATTTCAGCTAGACTGGTAATATTAAAAATAGGTAATTATATATAGGACAGCCCTTATAATTCATGCAGCAGTCTGGTATTTATCAGGGGGCATCAGCAACTCGGGGGAGATGCTAAAAAGAAAATAATTAATCTATTGGTTTCTATACATTAAAAATCACAGGATAGGAAAGTTGCAAAATTTAGTGTAATAAAAGCAGAAAATACCTGCCGTACACTAGTGTCTCAAGCACTCACAATTGGGTCCAGGTGAGGTAATCCTCTCCATACATGATATTATATTACATGAATGTACTGTATAAATATAGCACATATAACTATACATATTTATTGTAGAATGGCTTCTCTCGGTCTACCGGCCTCTTTACTTGCTGACAATAGCAAGCACTGAGTGCCCCGTGCCCCTGCATCTCCCAGGGTGGATGGCTGGTTAGGTATTCAGTGCATCGGGGATACAGAAGGATCATACACTGACAGTGTTCACCACTAGTGTTGAGCGCGAATATTCTAATCGCAAATTTTTATTGCGAATATCGGCACTTCGAGAATTCTCGAAAATCTAGACTATAGTGCTGTATATTCGTAATCACGAATATTCTAGTTTTTTTTTTCATCAGTACCCTCCCTTCTTGCTTGTGGGCCAATTAGAAGGCTGCAATAACTTTGTCAGAGCTTAGCAACATCTCTAGCAACCAACAGGGAAGTTGCCTACCCCTTACTATATAAGAACCTCCCAGCAGCCATTTTCTGCTGGTTTTTTTGCACTTGTGAGAGAGAGAGAGCAGTGACATTGCTGTGCTCTGAGCTTTGCAGACTCATCTGGATCTTTTTTTAAATTACATTAGATAGTTAGCTCATAGATATAATACAGATAGTTAATGGGAGATAGTCAGTGTAGGTTAGATAGTGATATAGGGTAGCTAATAGGTTACGTGCAGGGTGTTAGGTACAGGTGAAACTTAAATAATTAGAATATCTTGCAAAAGTTGCAACGTAAAAGGAGTTGCATTAATGCAACTTAAAATTAGAATTTTGTGAAAAGGTTGAATATTCTAGGCTCAAAGTGTCACACTCTAGTCAGCTAATTAATCCATACCCCCTGAGCAAAGGGTACCTGAGATTGTGACTTTGGGGTTCTCATAACCTGTAATCCATAATCATCCAAATTATAACAAATAAAGGCTTGAAATATCTCGCTTTGCATGTAATGAGGCTATTTCATATATTAGTTTCACCTTTTTAGTTGCATTACTGAAAAAAATTTACTTTGCACAATATTCAAATTTTTCGAGTTTCACCTGTACATGCTACAGACATAAATAGTGCTGTGATGTCACAACAATACTTAGTGCACCAATCAGTAATATCTACTCAAGTGTTTAGAGTTAATTGGACGGCGCTCCTCTGGTTCTTCAGTATGGTGCTCAATGGTAATTATGATCAATATAGTGGGAATAAACCATGGCACTCGTTATGTATAGTTGAATCAATTAGGCCTCTTTCAGAAGGGTGTTGCGTGAGAAAAATCGTGCATGTTTGGTACCCAAATCACCGCTCATATGAACAGCCCCATAGAAATGAATGGGTCGGGATTCAGTGCGGGTGCAATGCGTTCAACTCACGCATCGCATCCGCGCGGCATACTCGCCCATGTGAAAGGGGCCTTATGCTTTTTTATTTTTTATCCATCCAGGAATTAATTGTATAAACTGGCAAACGTTTCGGTCTTATCACAAGACCTTGTTCACGGCCTGAGATAGAATTAGAGATATGGTACACACGAGAATTTATGCTTAAGAAATTAAATATTCCTAGATATTAGTCAATTAGTAACACGAATATATATGTCAGAGAAATATAATTTAAATTCATACAATATACAGTACATAAATGTGAATCATATTGGAGTGTGATATACAGAGGAGCAATTACTATTAGTGCAGTACAAACTGTAGATAGATTTGATTAAACAGATAAGAGGGGATTGTAGAACATCGCAAGTTACTTGGGATCCCAAGAGAGACTTTGATGGAACCTGTAGGGCACAAAAGTGCTAATTTGAGTATGGAAATACGTATATTGGCGGATATATAGGAGTAAATATCAAGGAATGTCTGTATATAACACGATGGACAGAGAAAGTCTGGGGTGCACAGGGAATGGATACCTGAAACAGCTAAAGTATGGTGCGTATGCACAACCGAATTCATAAGTACATGAAAACCTTTGGAACATATATAGAGACCCATTATAAAGAAGAGATGCCATAACTGGGGAACATACCTTATGCGCATCATTAGTACTGATTTGCGCAATCGCGAATATATTGGAGTACTCTATCAGGAGTTCTTCCTCACAGTCACAACATTTGCTGCCAACCATTTTCTCCAGTCTGAGGAAACTTCTAGCTGCTTGACAAATGTAGCAAAATTGAGCCATGTCTACATTAGACCATAAATTCGTGAAATATAATGAAAACAAATATTGCCTATGCCGCTCATCACTATTCACCACACTGAAAGTGTAAAAATAGCAGGGAGACAGGGTAGAATATACTGTATATAGATAGTATGTATATATTGTCAGTTCTAACAATATGTAGGTAGATTCAGTGAGTTCAGCAGCAGCAAACCCAACGTCTTCAGAGTTCAGTACTGCGATGTGCTATGAAAACGGATATTCCTTAGCAATGCTCGTTTAGAGAGCACTGCTAAAGGACACTTCTGAGACTTCCTTTTTTCATACAAATGTACAAATTCACTTAATAAAGTATATTAGAAAAAACTTTCCTTGTCACCATCCCTTCACATTACAAAAAATTAAAAATTAAATTAAATTACATTAAAAAGGGCACACACAGTTTTCACCTATAGAAAACAACCTAATTTTGTATATCTAACATGTGTCACTATTTGTGTTAATAACTTTGGAATGCTTGTACTTATCCAAACAATTAAGAGAACAATTTTTTTGTGAAACATCATATTTTATGTTAGTGGTGAATTTGAATTGATAAATGTTTTACCTTTATTTATAACAAAAATACTAAATTTACAAAAAAAATTGAAAACATTCACAGTTTTCTAAATGTAAATGTACTGTATCTGCTTTTAAGACAGATAATGTTACATCACATAATAGTTATTAAAATTCACCTTAAGTGTACTTTATGTTTGCATAATTTTGTAAATGTCACTTTATTTTTTCAGACATAAGAAGCCTTAGAATTTTGGAAGCAAGATTTTATATTTTCAAGAAAATTGCCCAAAAACACTTTTTAAGGATCAATTGAATTTTGAAGTTACTTTAAGGGGTTTAAATAATAGAGACTACTCATAAATGACTGCAGTTTAGAAACTACAACCCTTGAGTTATTAACCCCTTAGGGACCCATGACGTATCAGTAAGGCATGGTTCCCGAGTCCTTATGGACCCATGACGTACCAGTACGTCATGTGTTGTTCCGATCACTTACGCCCGGCGGGTGGTGATCAGAACAAGGTGCCTGCTCAAATCATTGAGCAGGCACCTCGTCACCACCCCGTGTCGGCGATCGCAGGCACCGCGTCACCACCCCGTGTCGGCGATCGCCGCAAACCGCAGGTCAATTCAGACCTGCGGTTTGCGGTTTTTACCTGGTGCGGCAGCGGCGGCGGTGGTGGTGCCATCGAGTCCCTATGGGGCTGTGGGGGGAACCCGATGGCCCTGGATCTCACAGGCTGGAAGCTGTATGAGTAATACACACTGTATTACTCATACAGCTAATGCATTCCAATACAGTAATGTCATAGCCAGACCCTTATTTCTGATATTTGCAGATTCTATATTGACAGGGAATGTCCCACAGGATTGGCGCATGGCAAATGTGGTGCCAATATTCAAAAAGGGTCCAAAAACAGAGCCTGGAAACTATAGGCCGGTAAGTTTAACATCTGTTGTGGGTAAACTGTTTGAAGGTTTTCTGAGAGATGCTATGTTAGAGCATCATAACGGAAATAAGCTAATAACGCCATATCAGCATGGCTTCGTGAGGGATCGGTCATGTCAAACTAATTTAATCAGTTTCTATGAGGAGGTAAGTTCTAGACTTGACAGCGGCGAATCAATGGATGTCGTGTGTCTGGACTTCTCCAAAGCATTTGACACTGTACCGCATAAAAGGTTAGTATATAAAATGAGAATGCTCGGACTGGGAGAAAACGTCTGTAAGTGGGTAAGTAACTGGCTCAATGATAGAAAACAGAGGGTAGTTATTAATGGTACATACTCAGATGACACTAAACTGTGTAAAGTAATTAACACTGAAAAGGACAGTATACTACTACAGAGCGATCTGGATAGATTGCAGTCTTGGGCAGATAAGTGGCAGATGAGGTTTAACACTGACAAATGTAAAGTTATGCACATGGGAAGGAATAATGCAAGTCACCCGTACTTATTAAATGGTAAAACACTCGGTAACACTGACATGGAAAAGGATCTAGGAATTTTAATAAACAGCAAACTAAGCTGCAAAAAACAGTGTCAGGCAGCTGCTGCCAAGGCCAATAAGATAATGGGCTGCATCAAAAGGGGCATAGATGCCCGTGATGAGAACATAGAAATGTAACAACTAACTGAGCAAAACAACAAAACATGTATTACCCATGATATGCTGGACCCAGGGGGTGTGACCAAAAGCTGCACCTCCTGACGAAGCCTCTCCAGGTTAAACGTACGTCGAGGTGCAGCTTTTGGTCACAAGCCCTGGGTCCAGCATATCATGGGTAATACATGTTTTGTTGTTTTACTCAGTTAGTTGTTACATTTCTTTTTATATCTCTATTACCACCTGCACTTAGCACACTTGCCTCTGTCTGTATTGTACAGTTCAATGGCTATGTGCATACCTTATGCGGCCATCCCAGGTCTTTGGGTGGGCTAGTTTGCCTTGTGCTATTTGTACATTTTTTTCATTTATCTTTCTGTGCATGCAACATACATACCAGTACATGTTACTTTGAGTGAACCTACAGTTCTCACAATTTTTATGCTGATGTATACCTAGGGCTGTGACATATTTTTCCCTGCCAGTTGGGTGTTTGGGAGAGAGGTTGTATCTGACCTCCTTACATGAGGTCTCCCCCCTCCTGTACACTTGTGCCTTATGTTTCATATATTGTTTGTTATGTGATCATGTCTTAATAAATTACATATATTTTATATGTGTGTCTCCCACTTTTCTTTGGGGTTATTGGTATTGTTTTTGGGTTGGCTCAGTATATTATACTAGACCCCAGTGTTAGCTACACATTATATGTGAGTTTTTTCTTATAGGTTGGTCTAATTGGATATCTACTCTACTGGATTCTACAAGAAAGATTTGACCTACTATTTCCATACAGGTCTGAAAGGCACCATCCAACTTTTTTTCAAAAGCTAAGTTACCTGCTAAGGTTATATATACCTTTTAAACACATTGGCTACATTTATTCCAATGTAACTACCACATTGAGCATTACTATAGATCGCTGTTGCTCACTGGGGGATCCGTACTGTGGCACAGCTATTCACAACGCTGTGCAGCATTAATGACCTCTCTGTGTAGCACTTGTGTCTATGAGCAGGAATATTCCCTCTTAAATGCCAAGTACTGCCATCAAGCAGACAAATGTGAAGAAATATAAACGCTGCAACAGGTAGTACCACAATTCCCAGCAATCTCATGAACAGACTCTTTTCCATACAAGACTTTCCACAGGTGTTCGGAATACCACCATCTGGAGCCTACATCGGATCCATCCCTGGACATTGACTTTATCTTCTTTCTGGGACTTTTTTTTACTCTTATTTTGATTTATACCCTTTTTATATACTTTTTTATGATCCTTCATTTTCTCTATTCCTATAATTATTACAGCTCTCCCCCCCCTTTTTTTTTATATACATCCACTAGTAATAAATATCCATTTCTTTTTTATACATCCACCAATAATAAATATCCATTCCTATTTATATTTTTAATTTTTATATTTAATAATAAAAATCCACTTTTAGGTATACTGTAGTTATATTTTATTTCATACTATCTACTATTTACACTGCCAAACAACTATCCAACCCTAGGTAATGAGTGCCCTCCACACTGACTAAACTTTATAACTTTGTAAATGTCACTTTATTTTTTTCAGACATAAGAAGCATTAGAATTTTGGAAGCAAGATTTTATATTTTCAAGAAAAAAAACACTTTTTAAGGATCAATTGAACTTTGAAGTTACTTTGAGGGGTTTATATAATAGAAACTACTCATAAATGACTGCAGTTTCGAAACTACAACCCTTGAGTTATTAAACATTAATTTCACCAACTTTGTTAACCATTTAGGTGTTCCACACAAAATAAAGCAAAGTGGAGGTGAACTTTTTATTTGCAGATTTTCCATGTTGATAAAAAAAATTATGTAACACAGAAAAATAAACCACTAAATCAATTACCCTGATTCTGCAGTTTATAGAAACATCCATATGTGATCATAAACTAGTCAAGAAGAGAAGGAGTGCCAATTGGCTCTTAGAGAGAAGATTTCAGTGGAATTATTTCAGGGTACCAAGTTGAATTTGAAGAGACCCTGAGGGAGTCTTACAGTGGAAAGCTCTAAAATGTGACCCAATTTTGGAAATTATACATCTCAAAGAATTTTCTGAGGGGTATATTGAGTGCTTTGATCGAACAGTCGTGTCACAGAATTTAGAAACACTTGGCAATGAAATTGAAAAAAAAAAAATTCCCAATAAAATTCATTTTAGCCCTAAATTTTTAATTATCAAAATTAACAGGAGAAAACGCACCCTACAATTTTTTGCCCATTTTCTCATGAATACAGAAACACTACATATGTGATCATAAACTGCTGTATGGGAAGGAGCACAATTTGACTCTTGAAGGGTGGATTTTACTGAAATGGTTTTCAGTAATCATGTTTCATGATTAAAAAACCCTCACCAATGGAATCTCCCAAAAAGTGGCCCCCTTTTTGGAAACTAAATCCGTCAATTAATTATTTGAGAGGTATAATTAGTGCTTTGACCCAATAGGCTTTCCGTACAATTTAGAAACACTTGCTGTATTGTACTGCATCAAAACTGTCAGTTTTATACTGACAGTTTCCTATGAGACAAAGCCTGGGGGCTGTGCTTGATATGCCTTAATAGCTGCCAGACCTAGAAGCCTTATGTGTGCTATAGCAACCATTGGAGCCCTGCAATTGATTCTCGGGGAGCCGATGGATTAAGAGAAGCAGCCCCTTCCCTTCCTAAACCTCTTAAATGAGGCAGTTAGAATTCTAAGTTTAAAGCAATACTCGCAGATGCAGAAGGGGCTTGGCCAGGGGCGGACTGGGAACTTAAAGTGGTCCTGGAAAAAAAAAGTGGCCCATATTATAGACGAGTCCAAATTAACAGAAGGTGGGGCAATAACAGAAGGAAGGGCCAATACAAGCCACAAGTAGACAGGGATAACAGAAGTAGACGGGGCCAGCAATACCATAGTGCAGCACAAAATACTGCCCTAACAGAACAAAATACCACAGTGCATCTCAAAATACCACCTTAGCAGAACCAAATACCACAGTGCAGCATAAAATACTGTCCTATCACCATACTGAGGACAGTGATACAGTTAAGTTCAGGAGGGCCCAAGTGGCTGCTGGCCAGGTGCATAAGTATCTGATGTGCCAACATTAATTAATGCAATTTGTACCTGGCCAGCAGCCATGAGGAAGGCTCGGGTGAACCATGTACAGCGTAAGTCATCAAGGGGGTTAAACTGCACCAGCTCATGCTGATGAACCTTTAGACTATTTAGCATAACTTTTCACCACCTATTATTTAACTAAATTTACTCCCAAAGATTTAGCATTATTTTATCACATTTAACCGATGCCCCTATATGCTAAGCCACTCCCCTTGTCAGGCAAGGTAAAACACCATATAGAAGTGCCTTTTTTTGTACATTCTGGCACAAATGAATTCTCCGTAGTATATTTGACACTGTGCCAGATGAGACAAAAGAAATTAGGTAAATCAAAACTCTGAATGATGAGAAATTGGAACCATTATGTATTTTAACCCAAAAAGAACCTGCACTCCATAATAATTATGTAATTACATAATATACAATACATACACTATGACCACTAACTCTGATGCTGCTTCTCAGTCTCACAGATGTTAAGTTAACAAGAACATTGTGACAAGAGTCATGTTTGTTACAGGGTAAGAACAGATGGTGGCTTACATTAATTAATTATTTGTCACCTCCACATATGGTATACATTTGCAACCTAATGTTATCAAGAAGACAATACCATAATACAGTTGGGATATACATTTGTAGTAAAACTACGTATATTTGACTGACGTGACACAAAGTTTATGGTTGGTAAGAAAAAAAATTTTTTTGAGAAGATAACTCCAAGTATTTATTACAAAAGATATTTCTAAATTCTATAGCAAAACATTTTTAAACCACCCTCTAGAGAAGAGTGAATTTCTTGAAATTTGTGGATTCTAACAAACCAGTCAAATTTTTTTATTTTGGTATGAATAAATATCACCAAAATCAAAAGTCCTCCATTTGGACTGGAAATTTCCATATGACACTCTGAAGTCTCCTCTGAAGAGAGAAACATCTCCTTAATGTTTCTCTCTTGTTTTTCTCTTTTTTATTTTTTTTCTCTCTCTCTGTCCCTCCCATTTCAAGCAAATATAGCAATAGTAAATATATAACATAAGAGAGACACAGATATATACCGTATTTTTCAGCCTATAAGACGCATCAGCCCATAAGACGCACCTAGGTTTTTGAGGAGGAAACAAAGAAAGAAAAAAAAATATTTTGAACCAAAAGGTATGCTTTTGGTGGGTTTTGAACTAATGGTGGTCTGTGGAAGACACTATTATGGGGGATCTGTGGATGACACGGGTATGGAGGGGATCTGTGGATGATGCACTGTTATGAGGGATCTCTGGATGACACTGTTATGGGGATCTGTAGATGACACTGTTATGGGGGCATCTGTGGATGGCACTGTTATGGTGGATCTGTGGATGGCACTGTTATGGGGGATCTGTGGATGACACTGTTATGGGGGGATCTGTGGATGACACTGTTATGGGGGGATTTGTGGCTGACACTGCTATGGGGGGATCTGTGGATGACACATATATAGCATCTTATGCTATATAAGTGGCATCTACAGATCCCCCTATAACAGTGTCCCTGTGTAAATAGTGAATGACCCCCAATACAGGGGGTGGGGGCCGGCAACTGGTTTTGGAATGGCAGCAGGCCCGGTGCAGTCACTGTATTCTATTACATCGGGCCCCGATCACTGTAGTAATCATATGTAGCATGTAGGTATGGAAGCTTTGTTATACTATAGAAATCCTCTGCAGCAGTAGCGAAATCCACATAGTACTCATTGAAACTTCTGTAGCAGGCAGGCCGGGCGGCAGTGTAACGTCACTCGCTACGTCACGCGCCTGCTCCGCCTGCTTCATTCATAAATTGGGAGGAGCAGGCGCGCGACGTAGTGAGTGATGTTACGCTGCCACCCGGCCTTCCTTCTACGCGAGTTTCAATTGAGTACTATGGGGATTTCGCTACTGCTGCAGAGGATTTCTATAGTTTAACAAAGATCCCATGCCTACACATTACACATGAATACTACAGTGAGCGGGGCCCGGTGTAATAGAATACAGTGACTGGGCCCTGCTGCCATGCCAATATCAGTTACCGGCCCCCAGACCCTCCTCCCTCCCCGCTGATGCATCTCCAGCCGTGCTGTGCAGCATCACTGCTGGCGATGTATCAGTGTTAAATGGCAGCATTCGCCCCATAAGATGCACTGCCATTTCCCCCACACTTTTGGTGGGAAAAAAGTGTCTTATAGGGCAAAAAATACGGTAGCTATAAATATGTATGGCTGACAGTATTTAAAAACACACTGCGCCATCAAATTTGTTATTCTTTTTAAATTTAATAAAATGTTCTAAAAATTGTCCCCTATTGGGACAGAATCAATCTTTTTGTTTTGGGTTATTATTTCTCTTTCTTCTTTGGGTACTGGTTTATTTTAAGCCATTAACTTATCAAATCAATGCTGATAAGCAAAGAAGACAATTCTGTAATTGATTTATAACGGCACACTTCATTTGGAGGAATCCAGAGAGACCTTATAAATGTCGCTCAAATCTTTCATTTATTAGTTGATCATATATATAAAATAATATAAGATATATGAAAAAAAAAAAATATAAAAATATACACAGATAATATATATAAACAAGTTATTGCATAAATATATATGAATTGTAATATACAGAAACGGGCTACTTATTTCTCTTACTTCCCTCTGTATGTCAAATTGTTGAAGAGAATGACCGAAGGACATACATAGAAGCAAAATTGAGTATTTATATTCTTGCAATGGGTGTATTTTCATAGCTTATTTATTAACCATATACATTCATGTATCAGCCTAGTGTCTTTAAATATTGCTCTGATGTATTCAGCTCCTGTATCAATACCTCATTAAGCAAACAGTTCTCATAGTTGGTTTGTAACAGTTTGTGTTGATCTGTTTATGGTATCATATTGCAATAGTGGCACTCAGTAGTTTTTATTCACTGTTAGCCGATCAGTGGCCTGTTAGTTTTGCAAACCTCTATATGATGGTGGGCAGTATGGAGGTACTCAAACAGGTAGCGCTACCTTCAGATAAACGCAATACATGGGTGAGGCAGTGGGCGGCGAGGTGACAATTCCCTCAAAGGTGGCAGCCGCCATTATCACTGATGTAGGTAATCAGCCTGTGTGGTAGCCGACGGACCTCAGTGTTTCACGTGGCACAGTGGTAAGGTGATGGGTGGTGAAATGGTGATCCCCTCAGAAGTGGCAGCTGCCGTGATCGTTGCCGTGAGCAAGCAGCCTTTGGATAAGCTGTGGCAGGAGTGAGCATTCCAGGTGTTAGTGGAATCTCAATCAGCATGTGTATTGGGATATGCTTACTTACCAGGATAGTTCTCACATATGAAGCACTTTAAAAAAGAGGATCTAATTGCATCCTTAGATTCAGTGGGTTATTTATGGTGGGTTCAGGGTTCCGTGTATCTTTTATACCAAACACTCCTTCTTCAGTGGCCTATTATTATATTATTTTATTATATATCTTATATTATTTTATATATATGATCAACTAATAAATGAAAGATTTGAGTGACATGGATAAGGTCTCTCTGGATTCCTCCAAATGAAGTGTGCCTGGCTATAGTTATAAATAAATTTGATATTGTATATGAACAGGGTGAACAGAGCACCTTGTACATAGTGGAGAAGAGAGGTGAGCCACCAAGTCGAAATATCATATCATATCATATATGAAGACACTTCTCCATATCCTCTTCATCTAGAGGAAAGCAGGCTTAACTGTCAGCATAGACATGGATTTTTCCCTGTAAGAACACTAAGATTATAAAATTATCTGACAGAGGAGGTTGTGATGAACGATTGATTGATTGATTCATTCATTCATTAAAAAGTTCAAGAGGTGTCTAAATTAGAGATGAGTAAATCAATTATAAACAAATCAAATTTTTTATAAATTTCACAAAAAATATGTTGCCAAACGAATCCGAACTTTTGTTGATTAGTTTTGGATGAGTGGCAAAAAAAAAAAAAATGGTGCCTGGCATCATTTTACTGTAAATATTGGAGGTAAAAACCATGACATAAGAAGAAAATGGAGGATCACATGATACTTGAGGAAACTGTGGGAAGGTCTTGCCCTGGGCAGTATTTAACTAGGTCCTTCTGCAAAAAAAAAATGTAAAATTGCCATTCTGTGTTCAAATTGCAACCTGTAGGGATGTTTTATGGCAGTGTGTGACAAAAAAGCTATTATAAACACAAGCCACTAATCTAGTGTCATCTAGGGACACTGTAAGCGGAGTAAAGTCAGAGAATAAGGATAAATAATTGAGTATACTTTAGGGATTTGATCAGGAAAAGCATATACAGAGAATGAGGGAGTAAGGGGCTGGTCCTTGGTTAAACATCAGTTTAAATGTATAATTTGTAATTGTGCATTTTGTTGCATTAAACACATGTGAATGTATTACTATAGCAGACTGTAGTTCAAGCACATTTTACAGCAAAAATAGTTATACCTGAATACAGGTATATAGTGAATAAAATACTGCACCATTCCGTGTACTGTAGTTTAGACATTTTACTGCAAAATTTGCATTCATATACCTGGTGTTAGTAAACATATTACTGCAAAAGACCATTTGGGTCAAAGACATTTTATTGCAAAAATGTATTTGTTATACCCATGTTAGAGAGTGTATTACTGTGTCATACCAAATAGTTCAAAGATTTTAAACAGCAAAATCGCATTCTTATACCTGTAATAGTGAACACATTACTGCATCCTAACATGTAGTTGAAAGACATTTTACTGAACAAATTGCATTCTTATACCTGTGTTATTGAATGCATTACTGCAACATATATTTTTAACATATTTTACTTAAAAACTGCATTATTAACATGCCAGTGCATATTGTGTTTATAGAAAGGGAGGGACAATTAATTGCACCTCTGTCTTTAAATTACAGGAAAAGAACACTTACGATTTTGAAAGTATGTGTACTAAACTTATGACTTTATTTTATAAGCATCATTATAACATCTTTGGTAAACAGAAGGATGCAAAAGTAAAGACACAGGCCTAATCATCTGAGAGTCAGAATGAGGGTGGTAGTACAAACAGTAGCAAACATGTGACTAGTAGTAATAGTAAAAATTTGAAAAGTCTGCAGCAGTCCGGTGTATCCAGTGTATTTATTTTGGTAAGCAGCATACAACTGCGATGTTTCGACTTATAGAAGTCTTTATCAAGCAGTGCAATAATGGACAATAAAGTGCAACGTGATAAGTGCCTCTCCCCTTTAGGGGGTGTGTTCACATAATAATCTACAATTAAAAACATCCTTTCTTTAGGTAATATCAATCTGTAATATAATCATAACGTACTCACTCAGGTGACCATCCATGTGCTCCCAAGGCACTCTCATCCTACGGCAAAGAACCTGCCCGTATTCTTTTCTTTCACTTTGTTGTTCTCTCTTTCAGGTGATATTCTATGTGGACACAGGGACTCTCTAATTTTCATCATGGGTGCTCCTGTTTGACTGTGCGACCCATTAGTGATTTCTAGGATTCCCCCTTCCCCTAACACTGACGGGGAGCTCTGGGATTTCCCTCTTAACAATGATGGCGAGCCCTTTTGGTATATAGCCATCAGAGGGTGAGTTTATTTATGGCATTAATGCAGGCTAATCAGAATTGTTAGTGAATGAATGGGTCATGGTGTTAATGATGTACCTGAGTACTTAAGGGAGGAACCTACAGATGACCCTAATAAACTCATGTAAGGGCTGTTTTTGGGATAGACCCTCGATTCTGGGTACTTTTCCATTAACCTGTAAATGAGGTAAGTGAATGGCCCCTTTGATGTTTTCAGGGTGGATTAGGATCACTTTGAAGGGTGCTCCCAAACCTAGGACCAACCATGAGATGGGTGGACACTTGGACGTCCCTGTAGAAGGTCAGGGTCATCTAAATGATGATCCCATACCTTTGGGAGGCCTCAGTATGCCTTCTGGAATCCCAAAATGGGATTGGGGGTCATTTAAATAATGATTCCATCCCTAGGGACTTTTCAGTGTAGAAATTGTGCCTGATGTCCTGCATTTAGCTATTGACCCCCTCTTGGGTTTTGTTTATATATGCTGAGTGCAGCTATGTATACCCAAGGGACTCTTGTTTATCCTGATCTAATTCAATCTTTATTGTTGCTACAAATATGTCTTAATTACTGATGATTGGTCTGTATATGTATTGGAGGTAATTATTCCTTCTTGAAACCTATGAATCACATGACAACAGCTTACGTCATAATTTTTGTGGTGATGTGTCGGTTTCCTAGTGGATAACCTTCCCGGCCTCTATGTGAGTTACTTAGCAACAGCTTACGTCATATCCATATAGTGAATGTTGGATCCTTAATGGCTAATCGCTCTGGTCATGTGATTGTATTATTCTCACATGACGGTTGGTGCGTGCTTAATCGCATCAAGAGTACGCCAATCTGGGGCGCCTGCGCAGTCACAGCAGGAGCACGCCGGATACGGGCAGGTTCTTTGCCGTAAGATGAGAGTGCCTTGGGAGCACAAGGATGGTCACTTGTGTGAGTACGTTATGATTATATTACACATTGATATTACCTAAAGAAAGGATGTTTTTAATTGTGGATAATTATGTGAACACACCCCCTAAGGGGGGAGGCACTTATCACGTTGCACAGGGTTATATAAGAACGATATTGTCCATTATTGCACTGCTTGATAAAGACTTCTATAAGTTGAAACATCGCAATTGTATGCTGCTTAGCTAAATAAATAGCAAAATGGAAGAGTGCTGCAGATTTTTCAAATTTTTGTTATACCAAGGGACTCTTAGCCTGGATCTCGACCTGCGAGCACCACGTTTGGACCACAATCACTGGTACCGGAGACAATTGGACTTTTCCCAATGGTGGGGTATATAGTGTTGCTTACTATGATGTTTATGTAGTACTACTAGTAGTGACTGCAAGCCATAGTGTTCCCTTGCTACCGATAGGTTCCACATTATTCTTGATTTAAAAGCAGATGAAATTATGTACAAACTAAAAAAACATGGTGTCAAAAGGCAGGAAGTGCTCAACCCCATATGCAGTCGTGCATCTATACTCAGGGGAGCAGATCCTGCACTTGTGGCCCGTTGCTAATGGCGATCCCCAGCAAAAATGCTAACAGTGGAAGATGCCCACAGCGGACCACAAGTACCACAAAAAACATTCTACACAAGATAAAAAAATCTGTGGATATAAATAGCTACTGTATATGAAATAAACATTAATAAGGAAGGTGCACTACTGTGGATGCAAACAAACAAGTGTGACTAAACCCTCAAACATGTGTTAAAATTTAGAATTTAGCCAATATATCCTTATATGAAGGACATATCTGAGCCCGAGCACCGCGCCAAGGTTTGGGATATGAAGATGAAAGACAACACTTACCAGTAAAAGTCCAATTCTTATTTTATTATTCCACACAGACACAGAAATACAGGCAGACGATAGGGGAGCAGGATGCCACACAGGCACCATGAGGCGATGACCGTTTCATGTAAATCACTCTTCCTCAGGCATCCTAACGTGGTGACGTCAATACGTCACTTTTATACGTCAGCGCTGCCAAGACATCTGCCAGACATATCTGAGCACCTCGCTAAGGTATCTCAAGTAGCTCGGGACCTAACGCTAACCTAGCTGTGCCATATGGGCAATACCAGGAGCCAGTGGGTGAATTATAGGAGCGGGGTCCGACTCACAGCAAACTCCCAGTTACCTCCAGCATGCAGCCATGCTTGCAATGGGAGGAGGGAGGAGGCTGTGAGTCCCACCCAAGACTGTCTGATAAGGCCCAGGCCTCACAGGTGCACCTAAATGTTGCCTATGGATGAAAATCAGGCACATTTAAATATGGAGTTAATATACCTCCAAACATATCTATATATAAACTTCAAAAAATGGCGTGGTGTCAAAAGGCAGGAAGTGCTCGACCCCATATGCAGTTGTGCATCTATACACATTATTGGCTAAATTCTCAATTTTAACACCAGTTTGAGGGTTTAGTCAGACTTGTTTGTTTGCATCCGTAGTAGTGCACCCTCCTTATTAATGTTTATTTCAGATGAAATATGGACTGAGTGGCTTACTTCTAGTCATACGTCTCTTGTCAGCCATTCGCTTAATACCTCTCACCCATCTTCTCCAAATTCACTTGGATCCTCCGCCAGATAGAAGGCAAGGCAGCAGAATATCTCTCCTCCTGGAACTAGTCCCAGAAAAGGTACCAAACTGAGGATGAAAACCGTATGCACCCAAAAATGGACTCCTGCCTATGATTATTCAAAGCAAACTCTGCTAGGGATAAGAATGAGGAACAGTCCTCCTGATTCTCAGCCACAAAGCACCTCAAGTAGGTCTCCAGGTTTTGATTAGTATGCTCTGTCTGCCCATTCGACTGCGGATAAAAAGCCGAAGAGAACGAAAGTTCTGTGCCGTGCAATTTACTGTCCCACCCGATATGAGTTCTATTTTCTATAGTTCTCTCTTCTCATCAGTTTAATCACTGTTATGTCCCCAATCTGGGGTCTATTTATTAAATTGATTTTTCAAATGGGGAGATGGTTAAAAAAAACGCTGGCTCCCTCCCCTTTGTTTGAATCCACGCCACGTTCACTGCGTCTGCGCCATGCAATTTACTGTCACACCCGATATGAGTGCTATTTTCTGTAGTACTATTCTCATCAGTTTAATCCCTGTTACGTGACATCCCCAATCTGGGGTCCATTTATTAAATTGATTTTTCAAATGGGGAGATGGTTAAAAAAACGCTAGCTCCCACCCCTTTGTTTGAATCCATGCCACGGTCACTGCGTCTGCGCGTGCAATTTACTGTCACACCCGATATGAGTGCTATTTTCTGTAGTACTATTCTCATCAGTTTAATCCCTGTTACGTCCCATATCAGGGTTGGATTGCCTTTTGTGAAAATACATTTAGGACGGGTACCTTCGACTGCCTTCACAGTGACAGACCAAACTCTGATACACTAAACTGAATTGATTTTAGGAACCGGGAGATGGAAAAAGCAGCTTGGTTGGTCCTCTTACTCCCAAGTTGGGGCACTGCGCATGCACGGAGCAATGTGCTGTGACACCCTATATGAGTGGTGTCTTAACTAGTATTATTCCTATCAGTTTAATCCCTGTTACGTCCCCTATCCGGGGACGTGTGTCGAATTGATTAACCATTGTCGAATTAACGAACCATTACGACATCCTGGAATAATTTAGTTCTGAGCTTTGTACTTGATTTGTATTGGAATTGATGGGGATTTTTTAAAATGTCAGCATTATTTAAAAATAAACTATTAAGAGACGGTATTATGATTTTTTTTATTTTATGTATTAAAAACCCACCCATACAACTTTAAAAAAAAATTAAGTTTTTTCTATGAAAAAACATCCAGCCGTCCCGATCGCTTTTGGTCTGATCATAATGAAGCAACGGCCTTATAATCTGGGGTGTGGCAACATTGCCAACACACTCATAAAGGTGATGATCGCTTCATTGTGATACGCAAGCCCCTTCACCACAACAAGGTAACGATCACGAAAGGGGAATTGACACTTGCATGTGCCTTTTTTTGTTTTGTTTTGTTTTTGCAGCCACAGTGCAGCACCAGAGGCCAGAAAAATTAGGCATGTACACATGCCTGAAAAACAATGTTATTGTTGCAGCCGCTGTTGTAGCAGTGACCGGAAAAATTGATGTTTTCAAGGCAGAAAGGTGACTAAAACATTGCGGATTGAACCCTAGTTGGTGGCGGAGAATTCACGAAAGTCATCCGGTATGCAGACATTAGATAGAGCACCGTGGGGACCATTTTGAGGCCAAGGCATGTCATCAGACCTTTTGTTAGTTAAACGTATCCCCTACTGTCAGTCCCTTCGGGATCCATGCCTCATTCATCTTAATGAAGGTGAGGTAATCAACACTCTTTTGACCGAGGCGGCTTCTTTTGTCAGTGACAATGCCTCCTGCTGCACTGAAGGTCCTTTCTGACAGGACACTTGAAGTGGGGCAGGCCAGTAGTTCTATCGCATACTGGGATAGCTCAGGCCACAGGTCAAGCCTGCACACCCAGTAGTCAAGGGGTTCATCGCTCCTCAGAGTGTCGATATCTGCAGTTAAGGCAAGGTAGTCTGCCACCTGTTGGTCGAGTCGTTGTCTAAGGCTGGATCCCGAAGGGCTGTGGCGATGTGTAGGACTGAAAAAGCTCTGCATGTCCTCCATCAACAACACATCTGTAAAGTGTCCTGTCCTTGCCGCCGTTGTCGTGGTAGGAGGAGGATTACTTTCACCTCTTCCCCTGTTAGATTCCCGATGTTGTGACATCCCCCTTATAAGCTGTGTAAAGCATATTTTTTAGTTTGGTTTTGAACTGCTGCATCCTTTCTGACTTACGGTAATTTGGTAACATTTCCGCCACTTTCTGCTTATACCGGGGGTCTAGTAGCGTGGCGACCCAGTACAGGTCGTTCTCCTTCATCCTTTTTATACGAGGGTCCCTCAACAGCCATGACAGCATGAAAGACCCCATTTGCACAAGGTTGGATGCCGAGCTACTCATTTCCCGTTCCTCCTCCTCACTGATGTCATTGACGGTCTGTTCTTCCCCCCAGCCACGTACAACACCACGGGTCCCAGATAGGTGACAACAACGAGCACCCTGGGATGCCTGCTGTGGTTGGTCTTCCTCCTCCTCAAAGCCACATTCCTCCTCTGACTCCTCTTCCTCATACTCCTCTTGCAGCGTTGCTGCAGGTCCAGCAAGCGATGATGACAAGGCTGTTTCTGGTGGTGATGGTGACCACAACTTTTCCTCTTCACGCTCATCTACAGCCCGATCCAGCACTCTTCGCAGGGCACGCTCCAGGAAGAAAACAAATGGGATGAGGTCGCTGATGGTGCCTTCGGTGCGACTGACTAGGTTTGTCACCTCCTCAAAAGGACGCATGAGCCTACAGGCATTGCGCATGAGCATCCAGTAATGTGGCAAAAAAATTTGCAGCTCCGCAGAGGCTGTCCTAGCACCCCGGTCATACAAGTACTCGTTGACAGCTTTTTCTTGTTGGAGCAGGCGGTCGAACATTAGGAGTGTTGAATTCCAACGTTTCGGGCTGTCGCAAATCAAGCGCCTCACTGGCATGTTGTTTCGGTGCTGAATGTCTGAAAAGTGCGCCATGGCCGTGTAGGAACGCCTGAAATGGCCACACACCTTCCTGGCCTGCCTGTGGACGTCCTGTAAGCCTAGGTACTTAGACACAAAGCGTTGTACGATGAGATTCAACACATGTGCCATGCACGGCACTGTGACAACTTGCCCAAATTCGATGCCGCCAACAAATTGCTTCCATTGTCACACACCACTTTCCCGATCTCCAGTTGGTGCGGGGTCAGCCACTGATCCATCTGTGCGTTCAGGGCGGACAGGAGTGCTGGTCCGGTGTGGCTCTCTGCTTTCAGGCAAGTCAACCCCAAGACAGCGTGACACTGTCGTATCCGGGATGTGGAATAGCTGGGGGGATTCAGTTGATGCGCAGCCAGACGCTGCAGCAGAAGAGGACTCAGCCGAGGAGGTTATGGAAGAGGATGGAGTAGGAGGAGTAGAGGAGGTGGCAGTAGGCCTGCCTGCAAGTCGTGGCGGTGTCATTAACTTCGCTGCAGAACCACGCATTCCATGCTTGGCAGCCGTCAGCAGGTTGACCCAATGTGCAGTGTAGGTGATATACCTGCCCTGACCGTGCTTTGCAGACCAGGTATCAGTGGTCAGAAGGACCCTTGCCCCAACACTGTATGCCAGAGATGCCATGACTTCCTTTTCAATAACTGAGTAGAGGTTTGGGATTGCCTTATTAGAAAAAAAAAATTCGTCCGGGTACCTTCCACTGTGGTGTCCCAATAGTGACAAATTTTTTAAAGGCCTCAGACTCCACCAGCTGGTATGGTAAAATCTGGCGGGCTAAGAGTTCCGTCAAGCCAGCTGTCAGATGCCGGGCAAGGGGGTGACTCTGTGACATTGGCTTCTTACGCTCAAACATTTCCTTTACAGACACCTGACTGTGGGCAGATGAGATGGAACTGCTCAAGGTGAGAGGCAGAGTGGTGGGTGGTTGAGAGGGGGCAAGGAGGACAGCAGTGGTTGACGTGGCTGAAGATGCTGGACCTGGACCGTCATCATGTGTTGATCCCATAGGCGTTTGTGATGTGCGATCATGTGCCTTCGCAAAGCAGTTGTACCTAGGTGGGTGTTGGTTTTTCCACGACTCAGTTTCTTTTGGCACAGGTTGCAAATGGCATTGCTGTTGTCAGAGGCAGACACACAACAAAAAATGCCACACTGCTGAGCTTTGCAATGACGGCATTCTGGTGGTGGCAACAGCATGCGTTGATTGGCATGCTGTCTGGCTGACCCCGGGTGCCGATACATGCTGTCTGACTGTACCACTAGCTCCTTGCGACGACCTCACCCTGCTTCCAACTCGTCTCCTCCTTCTCTCTGTCTCCCCTTCTGAACTTTCCCCCTCTGCTTATTCTCTTCGAGCAGGCACCCACGTGGCATCCACGGACACATCGTCATCATCAACCACTTCACTTGTATCTGACACCTCAGCAAAGGAAGCAGCAGCGGGCTATAACATAATTATCATCATCACACTGTACGTTCATGTGTGTAATGCTGCCTGACTGAGACATATCCCTGTTATCTACATCCCCTGGCAATAATGGTTGTGCATCACTAATTTCATCCAACTGATGTGTAAATAACTCCTCTGAGGGATCAAGTGAAGCGGCTGTGGTGGTAGTGGTGGTGGTGGCGGTGGGGGGGAGAGTGGTAACTTGAGAGCAGGTGACCAAAGCTGAGCTGGACGAGGATGGTGCGTCAAGGTTCTTAGCGGAAGCTGTTGAAGATTGGGTGTCCTGTGTAAGCCAGTCAACTATTTTCTCTGAATTTTTGGGGTTCAGGGTATGTGGTCTCTGAACACTGGGCATTATTCCAGGGCCAGTGGAAATCACAGCACCACAAACACGGCGGCCCCTGCGGCGTGGCCTGCCTCTGCCTGTCACTTTTTATTAGATAAGTGTTACTATGCGTGCAAGGTACTGTGCCACCCTATATAAGTGGTGGGCAGTGGCCACAGTACAGTCTGTGTGGGCCTGATGCACACGGGCTTGCAAATGTGATTAGATCACAGAAAAATTTTAAATAGATTTTTTTTTCCCTGCAAGATATTTGGGTGAATGACACCCTGTAACAGTATGAGTGCAGGCCTAGCCACTAGCCAGTGGGCACAATACAGTATGTGTGGGCCTGACGCATATGGGCTTGCAAATGTGATTAGTTCACAGAAACATTTTAAATAGTTTTTTTTTCCTGCAAGGTATTTGAGTGAATGACACCCTGTAACGGTATGAGTGCAGGCCTAGCCACTAGCCAGTGGGCACAATACAGTATGTGTTGGCCTGACGCACACAGGCTTGCAAATGTGATTAGATAACAGAAAAATTTTAAATATATTTTTTTTTTTCTGCAAGGTATTTAAGTGAATGACACCCTGTAATGGTATGAGTGCAGGCCTAGCCACTAGCCAGTGGGCACAATACAGTATGTGTGGGCCTGACACACACAGGCTTGCAAATGTGATTATGTCACAGAAAAATATTAAATAGAATTTCTTTTTTTCTGCGAGGTATTTTCTGTCACACCCTGTATGAATGGACTGTGCACACAGAGCTGTCTATGACTGAGCCTGCAGCCTCTCACACACGGGCAGCCAGGAAACTGCAATATATATATATATATATATATATATATAAATAAAGAACACTGATGTACCAGCCCTGAAAATGGCTTTTTGGGGTGCTGTCAGGATGCTGTCCTTATAGCAGATGAGTCTGTGGACACAGAACAATGCCCTAGCTAACGCTTTCCCTATTGAATCAGCAGCAGCTACACTCTCCCTCCTCTCACTGTGAATGCAGTTTCCAAATGAATTTAAAATGGATGCTGTCCAGGAGGTGGGAGGGTCTGGGAGGGAGGGTCTGCTGCTGATTGGCTGGAATGTGTCTGCTGACTGTGAGGTACAGGGTCAAAGTTTACTCAATGATGATGTATAGGGGGCGGACCAAATATTGCATATGTTCGCACGCAGCGGCGAACGCGAACAAGCTATGTTCGCCGGGAACTATTCGCCGGCGAATAGTTCGGGACATCACTAGAGACAAACTGTGTGCCCCTATCAGAAACCACATCTGAGGGGATGCCATGTAATTTCACGATATTATCATCAAAAATCTGAGCAAGAGTATTGACATTGGGCAGACTAGCTAACGATACAAAGTGAGCCATTTTACTAAAACGGTCAACAACCACCAAAATTACTGTTTTCCCGGAGGAACTCGGCAGATTCGTAATAAAGTCCATAGACAAGTGCGTCCAAGGACAAGACGGAATACACAAAGGAAGAAGTGAACCAGAAGGTTGAGTGTGAGCAACCTTTGACCGTGCACAGGTTTCACAAGCTGCTACGTAGTCCTCAACACTGCTACGTAACCCGGGCCACCAGAACCTCCGGGACACAAGATCAAAGGTGGACTTACCACCAGATTGTCCAGCAAGGACAGTATCGTGATGTTCCCTTAATACCTTGTATCACAGTCCATCAGGAACAAACAACCTCCCTGGGGGACAAGAACCAGGAGCCCCCTCCTGGGCTCCCAACACCTCCATCTCCAATACAGGGTACAGAGTGGAGACCCCCACCCCATCAGCCAAAATCGGAGCAGGATACTCTGAATCACATCCCCCAGGAAAACTGCGAGACAATGCATCTGCCTTGACGTTTTTAACCCCCGGGCGAAAAGTAACCACAAAATTGAACCTGGTAAAGAACAGTGACCATCTAGGATTCGGACGCTTGGCAGATTGTAGGCAAGGCAAATTCCTTTGATCAGTATATACCGGGATGAGACGTCCCCTCCAACCAGTGACGCCATTCCTCAAAGGCCAATTTGATGGCCAGCAATTCCCTATCTCCTACATCATAATTCCTCTCGGCGACCGAGAGCTTCTTGGAAAAAAGAAGCACACGGAACCCATTTGCCAGGAGATGAACCCTGCCACAGCACTGCTCCAACCCCCACTTCTGATGCATCAACCTCCACCACGAAAGGCTGAGAAACATCGGGCTGCACCAGAAGGGGAGCAGACGCAAAACATTCCTTAATAGCCGAAAAGGCCTGCAATGCCTCATCCGACCAGACAGAGACTTCGACACCCTTCTTAGTCATATCGGTCAGAGGTTTTGCAATGGTAGAATAGTTCAAGATAAATTTTCTATAATACAGGTCCTTCTCAAATAATTAGCATATTGTGATAAAGTTCATTATTTTCTGTAATGTACTGATAAACATTAGACTTTCATATATTTTACATTACTTACACACCAACTGAAGTAGTTCAAGCCTTTTATTGTTTTAATATTGATGATTTTGGCATACAGCTCATGAAAACCCAAATTTCCTATCTCAAAAAATTAGCATATTTCATCCGACCAATAAAAGAAAAGTGTTTTTAATACAAAAAAAGTCAACCTTCAAATAATTATGTTCAGTTATGCACTCACTACTTGGTTGGGAATCCTTTTGCAGAAATGACTGCTTCAATGCGGCGTGGCATGGAGGCAATCAGCCTGTGGCACTGCTGAGGTGTTATGGAGGCCCAGGATGCTTCGATAGCGGCCTTAAGCTCATCCAGAGTGTTGGATCTTGCGTCTCTCAACTTTCTCTTTCCAATATCCCACAGATTCTCTATGGGGTTCAGGTCAGGAGAGTTGGCAGGCCAATTGAGCACAGTAATACCATGGTCAGTAAACCATTTACCAGTGGTTTTGGCACTGTGAGCAGGTGCCAAGTCGTGCTGAAAAATGAAATCTTCATCTCCATAAAGCTTTTCAGCAGATGGAAGCATGAAGTGCTCCAAAATCTCCTGATAGCTAGCTGCATTGACCCTGCCCTTGATAAAACACAGTGGACCAACACCAGCAGCTGACATGGCATCCCAGACCATCACTGACTGTGGGTACTTGACTCTGGACTTCAGGCATTTTGGCATTTCCCTCTCCCCAGTCTTCCTCCAGACTCTGGCACCTTGATTTCCGAATGACATGCAACAGTCCAGTGCTGCTTCTCTGTAGCCCAGGTCAGGCGCTTCTGCCGCTGTTTCTGGTTCAAAAGTGGCTTGACCTGGGGAATGCGGCACCTGTAGCCCATTTCCTGCACACGCCTGTACACGGTGGCTCTGGATGTTTCTACTCCAGACTCAGTCCACTGCTTCCGCAGGTCCCCCAAGGTCTGGAATCGGTCCTTCTCCACAATCTTCCTCAGGGTCCGGTCACCTCTTCTCGTTGTGCAGCGTTTTCTGCCACACTTTTTCCTTCCCACAGACTTCCCACTGAGGTGCCTTGATACAGCACTCTGGGAACAGCCTATTCGTTCAGAAATTTCTTTCTGTGTCTTACCCTCTTGCTTGAGGGTGTCAATGATGGCCTTCTGGACAGCAGTCAGGTCGGCAGTCTTACCCATGATTGCGGTTTTGAGTAATGAACCAGGCTGGGAGTTTTTAAAAGCCTCAGGAATCTTTTGCAGGTGTTTAGAGGTAATTAGTTGATTCAGATGATTAGGTTAATAGCTCGTTTAGAGAACCTTTTCATGATATGCTAATTTTTTGAGATAGGAATTTTGGGTTTTCATGAGCTGTATGCCAAAATCATCAATATTAAAACAATAAAAGGCTTGAACTACTTCAGTTGGTGTGTAATGAATCTAAAATATATGAAAGTCTAATGTTTATCAGTACATTACAGAAAATAATGAACTTTATCACAATATGCTAATTTTTTTAGAAGGACCTGTAATTAGTAAACCCCAAAAACCGCATCAAAGCTTTCTGATTCTCCGGTTGGTCACATTCCAGAACCGCCCGGACCTTTTCGGCGTCCATATGAAAACTAGAGTCAGAAAGCAGATATCCCAGAAACGGAAGCTCCTGCACAGAAAACAGAAATTTCTCCAATTTGGCATATAATTTATTTTCCCGAAGGATTGACAAAACCTGTCTCACGTGATCCTGATTCTGATCAGATTGTAGGCCCCTCTTAAATCCAACTTGGAGAACACCTGGGCTGCAACAATTTGATCAAAAAGATCAGAGATCAAAGGAAGGGGATACGGATCACGGACCGTAATACGGTTCAATTCCCAGAAATCCAAACAAGGTCTCAGCGATCCATCCTTTTTCTTTACAAAGAATAAACCAACTGCAACCGGAGACTTAGATGGCCTAATATGACCTTTTGCCAAACTCTCGGCAATATACTTCCGCATGACCTCTCTTTCAGGTTGAGAAAGATTGTAAAGCCGAGACTTTGGCAATTTAGCCTCTGGGATGAGATTAACTGGACAATCATAGTCATGATGAGGGGGCTGAAAAATCCCTAAGATGGTGAAAGGGGGAAAGAGGCAGCCTGCTCCCTCAGGACCTGGAGGGGGCAGGCGTCTCTCTAACAGCCTAGACAACCACAAGAAAAACAAAAAAACAACTTATCTTGTACTGAGCAGGAACAGCAAATCCTTCCTTCCTTCCACTGAGCAAGACAGAAGCTATAACCCGCACAGAACACTGGGAGTGGGCATAATTTAAACTCATACCAATGACCCCAACCAGTGCACCTGAAGGGAGGCGGCTACAGCTTAACTCCAAAACAAAAACAAAAGGCTACACACGTGCTGCTAACCTGGCAGACCTCCGCACATAACCTGAGCAGGGCATGACAAGGTGATCTTAACTCCCACCTGGCCAAATTGCTGTTGGTGCAATCGCTTTCTTACCATCAAAGTTTCCTCTGCCTTTAGGGAACTGATGGTGTGTTCTTAACCTTGCTGGAAGATACCTAGCAGGGTGTAACAGCGGCAGCTGTGGACCGCTGCTCCCCTGCTTACAAAAGTGGTCCCGGGCGCCATGCTCAGCGGTAATCTGTGGCCAGAGCTTCCCATTCACTGCTGCAGCTTTGGGCTCTGTTTGTGTAGGTGCTGTGGTTCTGAGGATCCACTCCACAGTTTTATCTCAGCCCCGGACATTGCATGCTTGCTGCTGTTTTTTTGCCGCACTTCCTTGAGGGCTGGCGCGCGTCACTTCCTGGGTTTTATGGGTTAGGTCATGTGACCTCGTTCACCAATCCTAGCCCTCATGCGCATATATCAGTGGCTCAGCCCCCTTTCCCAGATGCTTCAGTGTCAAGGTCCTTGTGTTTTGCTAAAGAGCCTGATACTCATGTGTGTTCCTGACTTGTACTTTATTTCTGGATTCTGCTAACCGTCTGATTCATGCCTGCTTGCCTTGACTCTCGTTTGGCCAACCCGGATTGCCTGACCTTGCCTGGTAATGACTCCACCTGTCTGACTATGCTTGGACCAGCTGCCTCGTGTGCCTACACTCCTCAAGAGGTAGCAACCTGGTGTTCCCTTCTGGAAAGTCTATCCCCAACATCAGGGGTACTGTGAAGAATTGAGGGGTTCACTTAGACAACACGCTTAGTGGAGGTAATACATGTGGCACAGTGGGGTCACACCCGCTGGTTCGTGACACAGGCATTATTTTTCCAAAAGTACCATCCCTACTTTGTACTGTCACGTGGTGGAGAATGTGGGCTGCTCCTTGCAATTCTCACTGTGTGGCAAGGTGTGCTCCTTGATGGATACCTGAAGCAGTTGCAATTGGAAGGGTATAGTAACACAGAATATACACACTGGTTTTAAAGCTTTCGGGATAATCCCTTGCTTCTGCACTTTTACCACAATTCTCAATAAGTAAGACTGTAGAATCATGCCCACCTAGTTTTGCACATTCTGTCTTTATTAGAGATGATGCCCCTGAGCTTCTTGAGAGCTTTGGTGTATCAGTGGAAGGCTTTCCTTATTGGAGACCTGTACTATAGGTGACAGAGAGAGGGGAGCTATCCTTTCATGCTCAGATGCCAACATAAGAAAAGTAGGACACAGTTAGAGAAAACTGATAGGAATTGTGATAGCTGTGGAGTGGTAAGATTTGCAAAAGAGTTCCACCAAGCTGTATCAGCAGTGTTTTCCATCATTAGACTGCTATTAGGCTGTTATCATATGTCACCATTGTTGTTTGTTTATGCCTTGAACCTAACTCCAAGGCATTTTATATATATATATATATATATATATATATATATACACACTACTCACAAAAAAATAGGGATATTCGGCTTGTGGGTGAAATTTCAGGATGAACCTAAAATGCACTCTAACCTTTACAGATTAACTTAATGTAACCTTCTCTAAACTTTTGAATGCACATGTCCAACTGCTAAATGTTCCAGTACTTTTTGTTCTCTAACAAGGAGCTTAATGGCAAAATTCACTACAGGTGTTTGATCCATAAATCACTCAATAAATTTCCTGGTTCAATTAGAATTGATATTTAAACAGTCCTCCTCATGTTGTTCACATTTTGACATCACAACACCAAGACAACGGCTAACAATTAATCAACAGAGTGTCATCAGCAAGTTTCAACAGAGATACTGAGATACTGGAAGATTCACATAAAGGCATAGAAGTAGATTTTCGTTTGCCATATCCCACACTGATTATGGCTTCATTTTGGACAATGCACTGTGGAACAGGAATATCAATGCTACACAACTCCAGGCACATTCAAGTGAGGTGAAAGGCACCCAAATGTCACATCAGACCATTTAAAACTGTTTACATCAGCGTGGTCTGTGTGCTAGATGACCTACAAGGGTACCTGACCACAGGCGACATCGTCTTACATGGGCCAGGGAGCATATACATTGGATGAGGGACCAGTGGGCCTCAGTACTGTTCAATGATGAAAGTCAATTCACACTAAGCAGAAATGATGGCCACCAATGATGTTGGAGACGTCAAGGAGAGTGCTATGCATCAGCCACTGCTGTCACCAGCCATGCTTTTGCTGGTGGTGGTGGCGTTACAGTGTGAGCAGGTGTGTTTAGTCAATACAGAACTGCCCTTCATTTTGAAAAAAGCCCATACTACTTGAATAAAATCATTAATCCAGTCATTGTGCATCTGCATGAACAACACAGGCCTAATTTCATCTTCATGGACTAAATGTGCCAGCTCATCGAGGTTGCTTTGTTAGGGAATGGCTGCTGGAGACTGAGGTACCTCAAATGGAGTGGCCTGCACTTTCTCTAGACCTGAATCCTATTGAAAACCTATGGGGTCAGCTAAGTTGCTGTTTAGATGCTTGTAACTCTACCCCAGAACCTCAATGATTTGAGGGCCATGCTTCAATAACAGTGGAATGCCATGTTTTAGAAGACAATAAGTCGACTTGTGAACAACATGAGATGTCGTTATTAAGCTGTAATTGATGCTCAAGGCCACATGACAAGTTTTTGAGACATTGAAATTTTTTGTGAGGGTGTATACCCACCACTGTTTTGGGCTTTTGTTTCAATAAAGTGTTTGAGAAGAGGAAATCACCTTTGTATGTTACTACTTTCATGAGATAATATCACTGTAGCGTGAACTTTTTACATCTTCCATAAATTTCACCTGAAAGCCAAATATTGCATGGGACTACAAGTAGCAGCACACTGATTAATGCACAAAGACATAGGTGAACAGTGAATTTATAAAAAAAAAAGTAAACTGCATAACTGCTATACTAACTGTTATACTAACTTTTTGCATTTCTTCTTTACCTATTTTCTCTTTTTTTAGATATTGCATGTTAGAAAAATTGTAATGTGCAAGTAATGACTTGGTTCTTAGTTAAAGATATTAATGCATTTCAGTTTATCTTTATGATGCATGATGATTTTTGCTGACACTTTATTTAAAGGATGGCCCTGAAGCACCAGGCAATTAGTGCCTACAGGCTCCTGAGATCCAGTAAAAAAAAATAATATATATATATACACTGACTTTAAGGTTAGCATACAATATTTTATAATGAAATCAGTGTGAGAAAGATATTTTTTGTTTTTTGGTGTCCAAATTGAGATGCAAATTTTTGTGTACTTTACAATGAAATATTTTCACAATACCGAATAGAAGAAATATTAATCATTTTTCTATTTAAATTGTTTTATAATTTATAATAAATTATACATATGCTTGTTCCAGGCATGTTACTTATTTTAGTGACATATACAGTAACTTGCCAATTCATTGCTCATGTTTTTTTTATATTAAAGAGGACCTTTCACCGATTATTACACTGTGAACTAAGTATATAGACATGTAGAGCGGCGCCCGGTGATCTCACTGCACTATTATCCCCGGGCGCCACTCCGTTCTTCTGCTATGCCCTCCGGTAGGCGGAGTCTGCCCTTGTTCTTCTGTAGCGCTGGCCAATCGCATTGCAGAGCTCACAGCCTGGGAGAAAATAACCTCCCAGGCTGTGAGCTCTGCGCTGCGATTGGCCAGCGCTAGAGCAGAAAAAGGGCAGACTTTGCCTACCAAAACTTTGTGACTGAAATCTCTGCCTACTATAACTTAGTGAGCGGAGATACCGAAGGGCATAGTGGGAGAACGGAGCGGCGCCCAGGGATTATAGTAAGTGCAGTGAGATCCCCGGGTGCCACTCTCCGTGTCCGTATTCTTAGTTCACAGTTTAATAATCGGTGAAAAGTCCTCTTTAATACAATTCCTTGATGAGTGCTGACATCCAACCTCCTTTTCACTATCTTTTCCTTTAAAATCTCCTTGTCTTAATCTTTGTCTAAGGCCTCATGCACATGACCGTTGTTGTGTCCCGTGTCCGTTGTTCCGTTTTCCGTGATTTTCTGCGGGCCCATTGACTTTCAATGGGTCCGTGGAAAACTCGGCTAATGCACCGTTTGTCATCCGCGTCCGTGATAAGTGTTTCCAGTCCGTGAAAAAAATATGACCTGTCCTATTTTTTTCACGGACAACGGTTTGTGGAACCATTCAAGTCAATGCATCCTTGAAAAAACACGGATGCACACAGGATTGTCATCCGCGTCCATTTTTTCCTATCATTTGCATGGCAAACTAAACTTAGATTTTTTTTTACTTTCCTTCATGTTTGGAGATCCTCCAAAAACAAAGGAAGACACACGGAAACAAAAATGGACACGGATCACAAAACAACGGAACCCCTTTTTGCGGACCGCATAAAAATACTGTCGTGTGCATGAGGCCTTAATCTTCACCATAAAAAATCTTGAAGCTATCGAATAAAAATATTTTTACTGCATTCTGGTTTTCAGATGAGTCCTTAATTTATCTCCCTATTTTGCTTTATATTTGATTAGAATATATTTATCTATTATAATTTACAACCTGGCCAGATGTTATCTAAGCTACCACATATCATTCTTCTTATGCAGGATTCCATCCAACCTGTCTCAATTACAATTTCATATTCATTTGTATGGCTTTTAATTATATATTTTTACCAAAATATTCCAGATATAATGGTAAAAATAAAGATCATTGTCATTAAAGAGCTTGACCAGCCTTTTCTTAAGTGCCACCACCATTAACGCAAAGCATCTGGCACCAAAATCACTACTACTACTATTGCTACTACTACTCATAGACAGCGTTGTATGTTCCATGCTATACTGTGCCTGTTGCTGCCACTACATCCATTCCATACCCTACCACATCCACATCACACTGCTGCTGATCTCAATTAAAAGGAAAATACATTTTTAGGCTTGGTTCACAACGAGCCACTTTTTCTTCTGACAATAAACATTTGTGCATGTCATATGGACAGGCATTTCAACCCTGGTACGGCATATGTTTTTTATTTTGTATTTATTTATTCCATAACACAGTGTGTGTTTAACCCCTTCACTACCGAACCAATTTTGACCTTAAATCCAGGGCCGATTTTTACTAATCTGATATGAGTCACTTTATGTGCTAATAACTTTGGGCTTGTACTGCAAATAGGTAAGGAAAGTTGGCTGGGTTCTAGCCTTAGGAGGCCTCACTGTCCTTGTCTGTCCCTACCTACAGTCGTAACACAACTACCGTATAGCCACTGTGGTTGCGGTAGGAGCAGTGGTAACTATAGTGACACTCGGCGCAAATATAAAATAGAAACTTGAGAGGGGGGCTAAGAATCCCACAAAGACATATCATAGTCTGATAAAAGTGGAGTGGCGAGTGAGGACTTTGATGATGATTGTGAATTGGAGGCCAGGTATTGGCCAGGAGGAGGGGGTGACATGATAGTAGGAGGGTGATGGCTGCTATGGCAATAAATAGCAAAGGCAACATACAGATGTAGTAGAGTTAACACACATGCTTTATGCAACGTGTTATCTAAATTAAATGCGTTAAGCAAACACCTTCAATTGCTTTTTAATGGCTTTTGTTTCAAGATAACATGATGAGTTAAGAAATTTGAGTTAACGGTTTGTGTGTTAACCCTGTTACATTTATACTGCCAAAACCTCCAAAATAAGATAACTGCCAGAGCCAGATCTGCTTCTATTCTATGTGGTCAGCTTAGGAATACAGATGCAGTTCGCCCAGTGGTCATTTTGGGGTGAACTTTAATCATTTGCGATTCGCCGAACATGTAAACATATGGCGATATTCGCACGCACCATATTTTTTTGCATAGTGCCGAACTTTGACCCATGACTCATCCATCAGGTGGGACAGGACAGCCAATTGAGATGTTTCAGCACATGGACACACCCCCAACCCTATAACAAAACCCGATCTAGCAACCATTTTACATTATCTGTTTTACCAGTGTAGGAAGAGGTTGCATTTTGGAGTAGGGACAGTTAGGGACACCAAACGCTAGCTAGTAGGGTCACAAAAGTCCTTTTAAGGACTGATATAGGTGTGAAATCGATAGGTGTGATATAGAGGGGTGTGATATACTTATAATATACTTTCTAACATAGAAATTATTTTATAGTGTAATTGAATTGTGAAGCAGTTGTGTGCGGTTCTTTTGTGATACCACAGCTAGAGGGACAAACGATATTGTAGTAACTAATTGCAACGGGTGTGATATACCTGTTGCCCCAAAAATAACTCATTACAGACCAAAAGTTTGGACACACCTTCTCATTGAAAGAGTTTTCTTTATTTTCATGACTATGAAAGTTGTAGATTCACACTGAAGGCATCAAAACTATGAATTAACACATGTAGAATTATATACATAAAAAGTGTGAAACAACTGAAAATATGTCATATTCTAGGTTCTTCAAAGTAGCCACCTTTTGCTTTGATTACTGCTTTGCACACTCTTGGCATTCTCTTGATAACCTGAAATGGTTTTCACTTCACAGGTGTGCCCTGTCAGGTTTAATACATGGGATTTCTTGCCTTATAAATGGGGTTGTGACCATCAGTTGCGTTGTGGAGAAGTCAGGTGAATACACAGCTGATAGTCCTACTTAATAAACTGTTAGCATTTGTATTATAGCAAGAAAAAAGCAGCTAAGTAAAAAAAAAACAAGTGGCCATCATTACTTCATTAAGAAATGAAGGTCAGTCAGGCCGAAAAATTGGGAAAACTTTGAAAGTGTCCCCAAGTGCAGTCACAAAAACCATCAAGCGCTACAAAGAAACTGGCTCACGTGCAGACCGCCCCAGGAAAAGAAGACCAAGAGTCACCTCTGCTGCGGAGGATAAGTTCATCCGAGTCACCAGCCTCAGAAATCGCAGGTTAACAGCAGCTCAGATTAGAGACCAGGTCAATGCCACACAGAGTTCTAGCAGCAGACACATCTCTAGAACAACTGTTAAGAGGAGACTGTGTGAATCAGGCCTTCATGGTAGAATATCTGCTAGGAAACCACTGCTAAGGACAGGCAACAAGCAGAAGAGACTTGTTTGGGCTAAAGAACACAAGGAATGGACATTAGACCAGTGGAAATCTGCGCTTTGGTCTGATGAGTCCAAATTTGAAATCTTTGGTTCCAACCACTGTGTCTTTGTGCGACGCAGAAAAGGTGAACGGATGGTCTCTACATGCCTGGTTCCCACCGTGAAGCATGGAGGAGGAGGTGTGATGGTGTGGGGGTGCTTTGCTGGTGAGACTGTTGGGGATTTATTCAAAATTGAAGGCATACTGAACCAGCATGGCTACCACAGCATCTTGCAGCGGCATGCTATTCCATACGGTTTGCATTTAGTTGGGCCATCATTTATTTTTCAACAGGACAATGACCCAAAACAAACCTCCAGGCTGTGTAAGGGCTATTTGACCATGAAGGAGAGTGATGGGGTGCTGCGCCAGATGACCTGGCCTCCACAGTCACCAGACCTGAACCCAATCAAGATGGTTTGGGGTGAGCTGGACCGCAGAGTGAAGGCAAAAGGGCCAACAAGTGTTAAGCATCTCTAGGAACTCCCTTAAGACTGTTGGAAGATCATTTCAGGTGACTACCTCTTGAAGCTCATCAAGAGAATGCCAAGAGTGTGCAAAGCAGTAATCAAAGCAAAAGGTGGCTACTTTGAAGAACCTAGAATATGACATATTTTGAGTTGTTTCACACTTTTTTGTTATGTATATAATTCCACATGTGTTAATTCATAGTGCTGATGCCTTCATTGTGAATCGACAATTTTCATACAAACCGGATTCCAAAAAAGTTGGGACACTATACAAATGGTGAATAAAAACTGAATGCAATGATGTGGAGGTGCCAACTTCTAATATTTTATTCAGAATAGAACATAAATCACGGAACAAAAGTTTAAACTGAGAGAATGGACCATTTTAAGGGAAAAATATGTTGAATCAGAATTTCATGGTGTCAACAAATCCCCAAAAAGTTGGGACAAGGCCATTTTCACCACTGTGTGGCATCTCCCCTTCTTACAACACTCAACAGACGTCTGGGGACCGAGGAGACCAGTTTCTCAAGTTTAGAAATAGGAATGCTCTCCCATTCTTGTCTAATACAGGCCTGTAACTGTTCAATTGTCTTGGGCCTTCTTTGTTGCACCTTCCTCTTTATGATGCGCCAAATGTTCTCTATAGGTGAAAGATCTGGACTGCAGACTGGCCATTTCAGTACCCGGATCCTTCTCCTACGCAGCCATGATGTTGTGATTGATGCAGAATGTGGTCTGGCATTATCTTGTTTAAAAATGGCTTGCGATACACCTGCTTCCACAAAATAATGAATAAGGGGTGCCATATACCTCTTTCCGCCAAATACTGATTGAGGGGTGCCATATACCGTCTTCCACAAAATACTGATTGAGGCATGCTATTGCTATATTCTTTCTTCCACCAAATACTAATTAAGGGCTGTGATACACCTAGTTTTGCAAAATACTGATTGAGAGGTGCCATATACCTGTTTCCCAAAAATATTGATTGAGTGGTGCTATATACCTGTTTCAACCAAATACTGATTGAGGGCTGCCATATACCTGCTTCCACAAAATACTGATTGAGGAATGACATATACCTGTTTTCGCCAAATACTGATTGTGGGGTGCTATATATATTCTTCTACCAAATCCTAGTTGAGGGGCGCTAAATAACAGTTTCCGCCAATTACTGGTTGAGGGGTGCTATTGCTATATACCTTCTTCCACCAAATACTGATTAAGGGCTGCAATACACCTTCTTCCACAAAATACTGATTGAGGGGTGCTATTTACCTGTTTCTGCCAAATACTGATTAAGGGGTGCTATATAACAATTTCTGCCAATTACTGATTGAGGGGTGCTATATAACTTCTTCCACAAAATACTGACTGAGGGCTGCGATACGCCTGCTTCCATAAAATAATGATTGAGGGGTGCTATATATCAGTTTCCTCCAAATAGAGATGTTGGAAACATAAAATTTTCCGTTCGCGAACGGCGAACGTGAATTTCAGCAAATGTTCGCAACCGGGCAAACCGCCATTGACTTCCATAGGCAGGCGAATTTTAAAACCCACAGGGACTCTTTATGGCCACAATAGTGAATGAAAAGTTGTTTCAAGGGGACTAACACCTGGACTGTGGCATGCCGGAAGGGGATCCATGGCAAAACTCCCATGGAAAATTACGTAGTTGACGCAGAGTCTGGTTTTAATCCATAAAGGGCATAAATCACCTATCTTTCCTAAATTGTTTGGAATAACGTGCTTTAAAACATCAGGTATGATGTATCGATCAGTTAGTGTAAGGGTTTAGCCCGCTTCACAGTGACAGACCAAACTATGACAGACCAAACTCCTCGTTTAACGCACCGCAAACAGAAAACAGTCCATTTGCACAATCGCAAACTCCCCATTTGCACAAGGTTGGAAACAAAGCTAGCCATGTCCAGTTCCTTGTCCTCGCTGACATCATTGAAGGTCTCTTCCTCCACCCAGCCACGTACAACACCAAGGGTCCCCGAAAGGTGACAACAAGTCCCCTGGGATGCCTGCTGGGCTTGGTCTTCCACCTCCTCAAAGCAACCTTCCTCCTCTGACTCCTCTTCTTCAGACTCCTCTCTCTGCGTTGCCGCAGGTCCAGCAATCGACGACGACAAGGCTGGGTCTGGTGGTGATGGTGACCACAACTCTTCCTCTTCATGCTCATCTACGGCCTGATCCAGCACTCTTCGCAGGGCACGCTCCAGAAAAAACGCACATGGGATGAAGTCGATGATGATGCCTTGGGTTTGACTGACCAAGTTGTATGGAATAGATTTTAGGAACAGGGAGATGGAAAAAGATGCTTGGTCGTTCCTCTTACTTCCAAATTGGGGCACGGAGCGTGCGCCGTGCAATGTACTGTGCAATCCCAATATGAGTGGTATGTTAATTAGTACTATTCCTATTAGTTTAATCCCTGTTACGTCCCCTATTAGGGGACGTGTATGGAATAGATTTTAGGAACCGGGAGATGGAAAAAGATGCTTGGTTTGTCCTCTTACTTCCAATTTGGGGCACTGCACGTGTGCCGTGCAATGTACTGTGCTACCCTATATGAGTGGTGTGTTAAGTAGTACTATTCTTATCAGTTTAATCCCTGTTACGTCCCCTATCAGGGGACGTGTATGGAATAGATTTTAGGAACCGGGAGATGGAAAAAGATGCTTGGTCGGTCTTCCTACTTCAAATTTGGGGCACTGCGCGTGCGCCGTGCAATGTACTGTGCTACCCTATATGAGTGGTGTGTTAAGTAGTACTATTCTTATCAGTTTAATCCCTGTTACGTCCCCTATCAGGGGACGTGTATGGAATAGATTTTAGACAACCGCAAAGAGTTGTCAATAGTTGACACACTCATGACATAAATTTTATTCCTCTATGCGTCAATCTTGGTGTAGTGATGACTTTGCTCGTGCGCACGTTTGGGAGATTGCAGGCGATGGCGGTTTTTCAAAGCCTATGGTCATGCTGAGGTAGTTCAGTGACAGTTAAGGGACCCAGAAAACAATGATCCTGCAGTGTGGGCCCATTTTTGGCCTAGTAGCCTTTAATGATCACCTTAGATGATCACAAAGAAAATTAATGTTTTGTCTATGCAAAATTATCCAGCCGATCGCTTTTGGTCTGTTCACAATGAAGCAATGACCTTATCATCTGGGGTGTGCCAACATTGCCGCTGCCAACACACTCATAGAGGTGATCGCTTCATTGTGATACGCAAGCCCCTTCACCACAACAAGGTAACAATCACGAAGGGGAATTGACACATGCATGTGCCTTTTTTTTTTGCAGCCACAATGCAGCACCAGAGGCCAGAAAAATTAAGCATGTACACATTCCTGAAAAACTAGGTATTGTTGCAGCCGCTTTTATGTTTTCCAGGCAGAAAGTGCACTAAAACATTGCAGCTTGAACCCTAGTTGGTGGCGGAGAAGTCACGCATGTCATCCGGCATGCAGAGATAAAATACAGCAGCGTGTGGACCATTTTTAGCCCTCATGTCATAAGGCCTTTTTTATTCATATGTATTGCCCACTGTCAGTCCCTTCAGGATCCATGCCTCATTCATCTTAATAAAGGTGAGGTAATCTAGACTTTTTTGACCTAGGCGACTTCTCTTCTCAGTGACAATACCTCCTGCTGCACTGAAGGTCCTTTCTGACAGGACACTTGAAGCGGGGCAGGCCATAAGTACTATTGCAAATTAGGATAGCTCAGGCCACAGGTCAAGCCTGCACACCCAGTAGTCAAGGGGTTCATCGCTCCTCAGAGTGTCGATATCTGCGGTTAAGGCGAGGTAGTCTGCTACCTGTCGGTCGAGTTGTTCTCTGAGGGTAGACCCCAAAGCATAGAAACATAGAATGTGTCGGCAGATAAGAACCATCTGGCCCATCTAGTCTGCCCAATATACTAAGTACTATGGATAGCCCCTGGCCCTATCTTATATGAAGGATGGCCTTATGCATATCCCATGCATGCTTAAACTCCTCCACTGTATTTGCAGCTACCACTTCTGCAGGAAGGCTATTCCATGCATCCACTACTCTCTCTCAGTAAAGTAATACTTCCTGATATTACTTTTAAACCTTTGCCCCGCTAATTTAAAACTATGTCCTCTTGTAGCAGTTTTTCTTCTTTTAAATATTCTCTCCTCTTTTACCTTGTTGATTCCCTTTATGTATTTAAAAGTTTCTATCATATCCCCTCTGTCTCGTCTTTCTTCCAAGCTATACATGTTAAGGTCCTTTAATATTTCCTGGTAAGTTTTATCCTGCAATCCATGTACCAGTTTAGTAGCTCTTCTCTGAACTCTCTCCAAAATATCAATATCCTTCTGGAGATATGGTCTCCAGTACTGAGCACAATACTCCAAATGAGGTCTCACTAGTGCTCTGTAGAGCGGCATGAGCACCTCCCTCTTTCTACTGGTAATTCCTCTCCATATACACCCAAGCATTCTGCTAGCATTTCCTGCTGCTCTATGACATTGTCTGCCTACCTTTAAGTCTTCTGAAATAATGACCCCTAAATCCCTTTCCTCAGATACTGAGGTTAGGACTGTATAACTGATTTTATATTCTGCTCTTGGGTTTTTACGCCCCAGGTTCATTATTTTGCACTTATCCACATTAAATTTTAGTTGCCAGATTTTTGACCATTCCTCTAGTTTTCCTTGTTTTCCTTTTTAAGTCCTGTGGCAATGCATAGGACTTAAAAAGCTCCACATGTCCTCCATCAACAACACGTCTGTAAAGCATCCTGTCCTTGCCGGCGTGGTCGTGGGCGGAGGAGGATTACTTTCACCTCTTCCCCTGTTAGATTCCCATTGTGCTGTGACATCACCCTTATACACTGTGTAAAGCATACTTTTTAACTTGTTTTGGAACTGCTGCATCCTTTCCGACTTCCGGTAATTCGGTAACATTTCAGGCACTTTCTGCTTATACTGGGGGTCTAGTAACGTTGCCACCCAGTACAGGTCATTCTCATTCAGACTTTTTATACGAGGATCCCTCAACAGGCACGACAGCATGAAAGACCTCATTTGCACAAGGTTGGATGCCTAGCTGCTTATGTCCGTTCCTCGTCCTCACTGATCTCACTGAAGGTCTGTTCTTCCACCCAGCCACGTACAACACCACGGGTACCAGATAGGTGACAACAAGCACCCCGGGGAGCCTGCTGTGGTTGGTCTTCCTCCTCCTCAAAGCCACATTCCTGCTCTGACTCCTCTTCCAGCGGTGCCGCAGGTCCAGCAAACAATGCTGATAAGGCTGTTTCTGGTGGTGATGGTGAGCACAACTCTTCCTCTTCCCGCTCATCTACGGCCTGATCCAGCACTCTTCGCAGGGCACGCTCCAGGAAGAAAACAAATGGGATGATGTCGCTGATGGTGCCTTCCGTGCGACTGACTAGGTTTGTCACCTCCTCAAAAGGACGCATGAGCCTACAGGCATTGCGCATGAGCATCCAGTAACGTGGCAAAAAAATACCCAGCTCCGCAGAGGCTGTCCTAGCACCCCGGTCATACAAATACTTGTTGACGGCTTTTTCTTGTTGGAGCAGGCGGTTGAACGTTAGGAGTGTTGAATTCCAACGTGTCGGGCTGTCGCAAATCAAGCGCCTCACTGGCATGTTGTTTCACCGTTAAATATCTGAAAAGTGCGCTATGGCCGTGTAGGAACGCCTGAAATGGCCACACACCTTCCTGGCCTGCTTGAGGACATCCTGTAAGCCTGGGTACTTATGCACAAAGCGTTGTACGATCAGATTCAACACATGTGCCATGCACGGCACATGCGTCAACTTGGCCCAAATTCAATGCCGCCAACAAATTGCTTCCATTGTCACACACCACTTTGCCGATCTCCAGTTGGTGCGGAGTCAGCCACTGATCCACCTGTGCGTTCAGGGCGGACAGGTGTGCTAGTCCGGTGTGACTCTCTGCTTTCAGGCAAGTCAACCCCAAGACAGCGTGACATTGTCGTATCCGGGATGTGGAATAGCCCCTGGGAAGCTGGGGGGGTGCAGTTGATGTGAAACAAGACGCAGCAGCAGAAGAGGACTCAGCCGAGGAGGTTAGCGAAGAGGATGGAGTAGGAGGAGTAGAGGAGTTGGCAGCAGGCCTGCCTGCAAGTCGTGGAGGTGTCACCAACTCCTCTGCAGAGCCACGCATTCCATGCTTGGCATCCGTCAGCAGGTTTACCCAATGTGCAGTGTACGTGATATACCTGCCCTGACCGTGCTTTGCAAACCAGGTATCAGTGATCAGATGAACCCTTGCCCCAACACTGTGTGCCAGACATGCCATGACTTCCTTTTCCACAATAGAGTACAGGTTGGGGATTGCCTTTTGTGAAAATAAATTTCGGCCAGGTACCTTCCACTGCGGTGTCCCAATAGCTACAAATTTTTTGAAGGCCTCAGACTCCACCAGCTTGTATGGTAAAAGCAGGCGGGCTAAGAGATGTGAGATCATGTGCCTTCGCAAAGCAGTTGTACCTAGGTGGGTGTTGGACTTCCCTCAGCTCAGTTTCTTTTGGCACAGGTTGCAAATGGCATCGCCAGGCAGACACACCCAAAAAATGCCAGACTGCTGAGCTTTGCAATGCCGGCAATCTGGTGCGTTGATTGGCGTGCTGTCTGGCTGATCCCGCGTGCCAATACATGCTGTCTGACTGTGCCACTAGCTCCTTGCGACGACCTCCCCTTGCTTCTAACTTGTCTCCTCCTCCTCTCTGTCTCCCCTTCTAAACTTTCCCCCTGTTCTACTTCTCTTCGAGCGGGCACCCACGTGACATCCACGGACACATTGTCATCATCAACCGCTTCACTTGTATCTGACAACTCAGCAAAGGAAGCAGCAGCGGGTACATCATCATCATCACACCGTACGTCCATGTGTGTAATGCTGCCTGACTGAGACATATCCCTGTTATCTACATCCTCTGGCAATAATGGTTGCGCATTACTCATTTCTTTCAACTGATGTGTAAATAACTCCTCTGACAAATCAAGTGAAGCAGCTGTGGTGCTAGTGTTGGTGGTGGCGGCAGGCGGGTGAGTGGTAACTTGAGAGGTGCCCAAAGCTGTGCTGGAGGAGGATGGTGCGTCAAGGTTCCGAGCGGAAGCTGTAGAAGATTGGGTGTCCTGCGTTAGCCAGTCAACTATGTCCTCAGAACTTTTCGAGTTCAGGGTATGTGGCCTCTGAACACTGGGCATTATTCTAGGGCCAAAGAAAATCACAGCACCACGACCACGACGGGTCCTGCGGGGTGGCCTGCCTCTGCCGGTCATATTTTTTTTCGATTAGTTGTACTATGAGTGCAAGCTACTGTAAAATTATTATTTTTTTTAAATGTAATCTACTGTGACACCAGATATGAGTGGTGGCACTGGGCAGTGGCAGTAGTGGGCACAGTACACGCTGTAGGCCTGACACACACGCTTGCAGGCAACTGCAATTATATTACAGTGAAAAAAGTTTTTTTTTTAAATTAAATGCAAGCTACTGTGACACCAGATATGAGTGGTTGCACTTGCACTGGCAGTAGTGGGCACAGTACACGATGTAAGCCTGAAACACACGCTTGCAGGCAACTGCAATTATATTACAGTCAAATAATTGTTTTGTTTTTTTAAATGTAATCTACTGTGACACCAGATATGAGTGGTGGCATTGGTAGTAGTAATCACAATTACAGTACACGCTGTAAGCCTGACACACATGCTTGCAGGGAACTGCAATTATATTACAGTCCAAAAAGTTTTTTTTGTTTTTTTTAAATGCAAGCTACTGTGACACAAGATATTGGTGGTGGCACTGGGCACTGGCAGTAGTGGGCACTGTATATGCTGTGGGCCTGAAACACACGCTGGCAGGCAACTGCAATTAGATTACAGAGAAACAAAAAAAAAAAAAAGAAAGCAGACTGATTTACTAGCCCTAAAAAGGGCTTTTTGGAGTGCTGTCAGGATGCTGTCCTTACAGCAGATCATATGAGTCTTTCAGGACTGGAGTGGACACTAAATACACTGGCCTAGCTATCGATTTCCCTAATAAATGAGCAGCAGCTGCACTGTCCCTGCTCTCTCTAACGCTGCAGCTTCCGAATGAATCTAAGACGGATGCTGTCCTTGCTTTTTGCTAGGAGGTGGGAGGGTCTGGGAGGGAGGGTATGCTGCTGATTTGCTGTAATGTGTCTGCTGACTGTGAGGTACAGGGTCAAAGTTTACTCAATGATGACAAATAGGGGCGGACCGAAAATCGCATATGTTCTCCCGCCGCGGCGAACGCGAACAAGTGATGTTCGCCGGCAAATAGTTCGGGTCATTTCTATTGAGGATTTGTCATGTTTCGTCCTAAGCGGATTACCTACTCCTCTAAACATAACCCCACCATTGATTGGCAAGCAAGGCAAATAAATGGTTGGAGTCACTTTTTCAGAGAGAAATGCCTCACGGCGTCTCTTTCAGAGGTTTCTACCAAGACTGTACCATCTTTTCTTTCTGAATTTTCAGATGGGTTTTCCGAGAGTGGTGTCCAGGAGTTGCCCCCTCACCGGGAGTACGATTGCCCTAATAATCTCATCCCAGGAGCCAAGCTGCCAATATCACGTTTATACGATCTCTCCCAACCTGAAAGAGTCGCTATGCGTACTTATATCTCTGAGAGCCTGAGAAAGGGACACATCTGACCCTCAAAGTCACCTGTTGGTTAATAAAAAAGATGGTTCTTTAAGACCTTGTCTGGATTTCAAGGAGCTGAACCGTATCACAATTCGTGACCCATATCCGCTTCCTCTAATCCCGAACCTGTTTAACCAGATTGTTGGGGCTAAAGTTTTTTCTAAGTTGGATTTAAGAGTGGCATACAACCTAGTCAGGGTCAGGGAGGGGGACGAATGGAATACGGCCTTCAATACCCCTGAGGGTCATTTTGAGAATTTGGTTATGCCCTTTGGTTTGATGAATGCTCTGGCCGTCTTCCAACATTTTGTGAACAGCACTTTTTATCATTTAATGGGGAAATTTGTACAGATGTATCTAGATGATTTTGATTTTTGATTTTCTCTCCTGATTTCAAAACTCATAGGGACCACCTATGTCAGGTCTTGCTCATTCTGCGGGAGAATAAATTGTACACTAAACTGGAAAAATGTGTGTTTGCGGTTCCGGAGATTCAATTTCTTGGTTTTCTTCTCTCCGCTTCTCGTTTTCGCATGGACCCTGAGAAGGTCCGCGCTATGCTTGATTGGGAGCTTCCTGAGAATAAGAAGGCGCTGATGCATTTTTTGGGTTTTGCCAATTATTACAGAAAGTTCATTTTGAATTATTCCTCTGTTGTTAAGCCACTGATATGACTAAAACGGGGGTAGATTTTTCCTCCTGGTTGGTAGATGCGCTTAAGGCCTTTTCTAGTATCAGAGAGAGAGTTTTGCTTCCGCTCCCATTTTGGTACAACCTGATGTCTCTCTCCCTTTTATTGTTGAGGTGGACGCTTCTGAGGTGGGTGTGAGTGCGGTCTTATCTCAGGGTCCCTCTCCTGTTAAAATGGCGACCGTGTGCCTTTTTCTCAAGGAAACTCTCCTCCGCAAAGAAAAATTACGATGTGGGAGATAGGGAGTGGTTGGCCATCAAGTTAGCTTTTGAGGAATGGCGCCATTGGTTAGAGGGAGCCAGACACCCTATTATTTTTTGGTGCATATGGGTTTCATCCACAGTTTGGGACATTCTATGGAGAGGGGTCTTTTGGATTACTTGATGAGGAGAGATTTTCCTCGTCTTTGTCATTTATTTGGCAAAAGATTCAGGGTAATCTGAAGAGGATGAGTGAGAGATATAAGCGTGTGGCGGATAAGAGACGTGTGCCTGGTCCGGACCTGAATGTGGGTGATCTGGTGTGGTTGTCTACAAAGAATATCAAACTGAAGGATCTCTCCTGGAAGTTGGGTCCTAAGTTTATTGGGCCTTACAAGATCTTGTCCGTCATCAATCCCATTGCCTTCCGTCTTGATCTTCCTCAGACTTGGAAGATCCATAATGTTTTTCACAGGTCCCTATTAAAACCTTAAGTCCAACCCACTGTACCCTCCTCTTTGCCTCCTCCTCCGATTTTTGTTGATGGTAATCTTGAATTCCAGGTCTCTAGGATTGTGGATTCTCGTATTGTCCGCGGTTCTCTCCAGTAACTTGTTCATTGGGAGGGTTATGGTCCTAAGGAGAGGATGTGGGTCCCAGTGGCGGACATTAAGGCCACTCATCTCATCAAGGCTTTCCATAGGTCTCATCCTGAGAAGGTGGGTTCTGAGTGTCCGGAGTCCAGCTGTAGAGGGAGGGGTACTGTCACCGCCACTTCTGTGAGAAGGTCTGACAGACATCATTCTCTACCTATTGCATGATGTTCTTTGTTTTGGTTTCACTTTCTCATTTTCTTCTTCCAGGTGTCACCAATTTAGACTAATCCTCTTTCCTTTATATTCCCTCCCATACTGCCTCACTTTGCGGTTTATACTACTTCCTGGATTGAAGTGTTCACTGCTGGAGACTTCTGCTGCTGCTTGTTCAGATAAGTCCTTTCATGTATTGTGTTTCCTTGCTGGCTTGATTTTAGGTGACCCTGACTCCCTCCGTATGAAGTGCAGGGAGCCAGTGGTCGTGTCCTCTCACTATTAGAGGATTTCCAGGTGTCAGTCTTAGGTACGGGGGCATACAATCATCTACCTTTGAGACCCTTGTATGTGCTTAGCAGTCAGGGTGAGCTCTTAGGGTTTTATAGGGGTCACCTATATGCTCCTTAGTTTGGGATCAAGCCAGTCGGATGTTTATTCATAACTTCCAGCTATCTGCAGCAGCATCCGTGACACAGGGTCAGCTCACCTTCTGATGGCGACAGCAAAGTCTTGCCTGTTGGAACAGCAAAGTCTTGCCTGTTGGTACTCTGGCACATATGGCTGACTTCATGTTAGGCTGCCTTTCCCACGACTCGCACATTATACGCATTTTAGACTATGTTTCTTTACAATTTATCCTCAAATTATTATTATTTTTTCCAGTTTTGTGTGTATTATTGTCAGTCTGTAAAAGTGGCGTTCTACTCGGACAACATGATTCCCAGCAGCGACCTGGGAGTCCAAGATGCATCGAGACATCCTCCCCATGCTGTTCCAGAACCATTTCTGTGGTGTTTCCATCAATTTATGACCTTTTCCTATGAACCAGGCACCCTCCCCTTTTCAGAGCAGGGGGTACCAGGTTTAATGCAAGGGTTCTCCCATTGACTTCCATTATACTCGGGTGCTCAGTAGAGCACACGAGTATCCCGATTTGTTTCGGCCAGAGCACACGAGCACTTTGGTGCTCGATCAACACTAGTTAGAAGAGACTAAGTACTTGGGGTATGTCATTGGGCGCGGAGTCCTCAAACCCCAAGTGAACAAAATAGAGGCAATACGGAATTGGCCCCGACCTGTCACCACTAGGCAAATAAAGTCTTTCCTGGGAATGATGGGCTATTACATGAGGTTTGTTCCCCACTTTGCCACTCTAGCCACACCCTTGACAGGGCTCTTGAAGGGATGAAAATCAGTCGCTTTGAAGTCAGCCCTGTGTGGGTCACCTTTTTTTTCACCCCTGACTCCAAGAGGGAGTTTGTGGTAGAAACGGATGCCGCCAAAGTGGGCTTCAGTGCTGTACTGTCTCAGGAAGTCAACGGGGAGGAGAAACCCTTTGTCTTCCTAATCCTCAAGCTCACCCTAGCCGAAACCAGGTACAGTATAGAGGAGAGAGAGTGCCTGGCTATCAAGTAGGCACTTGATTCTCTCCACTACTATTTGTTGGGGAGAAAGTTCCACCTGGTGACCGACCACTCGCCTTTCAAGTGGATGAGCCAGGCCAAAGACAGGAATGTCCAGTTCACCAGATGGTTTTTGTCTCTGCAGAACTTTTAGTTCTCGGTAAATCACATAGCAGGCCGGTTGCAGGGAAACGCAGATGCCCTGTCCTGGGTGCATTGTCTGGCATGTGTCTACCCCCTTAGGGTTGAACAAAGGGGGGGTGGTAAGTGACACAGTGAGGGGTTGTGTCTGGCATGGCAGGTATTTTCCCCCTAGCATGTGCGGCTGGGCTGGTTTCCAGCCAGGTGAGGTCAAATTCCGGACCGGAGTTTAAATGATGGTGAGCGTTTTGACAGCACCGCGTTTTGACAGCACCTGGCTGTCCTTAAATAGGCAGCTGCGCTCAGCAGAGATGTCTCTGTTTTTGGGATCTGAGGCTTTGTGCCGTGCTGGAGGAATGAGAGCTGCATGCTGGGGAAACAGGCCCCCTAAAACCTGCTGTGGACTACTGGAGGCAGAACTGCCAGCAAGGTGATTTGTGTTATATGAACTTTCCATTGTGTGCAAATTAACGCCAAGACTGTAAAATGACATGCTGTTTTGTGCAATTGCCTCAAGTGTGCATAAACACTGACATTTTGAGTTAAGAACTTGTATTTTTCCTCTGCTCCCGCTTATCCTATTTACCAGAGCGAAACCCCACACAGCCTTGAAACTGGAAATCAGCTACCAAATGGTTCCCCATCAGTATTGATCAACATCCCTGAGGAGACCCCAGGAGGTCTGCTAATTGCATTTCCTGTCATCAGGGATATTAATCTATACTAATTGGGCAGGATTTCAGCACTAACTGACTTTGAGTCACAAGGCCTCAACCTTATTGACTCTGCATGTTAGTGATGGTTTGTAGGAGCACTGTCATAAACTTATCTGCAGCACAATCGTCAGCATCGGCACAGCCACGCTGGGAGAGACGTGCTGCTAAGCCACGCCCACTGGTAACGCAACAGCATCCTTATAACACAATGTAATGCTCTGTCCTGGAGGAGATAAGCAGTGGGTTGATTGCTTAGCTGCTCTATTCCTGTATGCTAGTTTTTCTGACTAATGGAATGTCTATCAGATACTGATCCAGGGACTCGGTGCTCTATTTAAACCTCTTCCTGTCCATATACCAATGCCAGTGATAGTCTTGTCTGGGCTCACTAGATAGGTTTCTGTGTTGATTTAGGTTGCTCGTCTTTTTTACCTCAGCTCGCCCCCTGACCACTATCTCTTGTGATATGTACTGTACACACCATCTGATTCTGACCTCGGCTCTTCTTTAACCACTCTCTGTTTCTCAATTTTGTACCACATTGTCTTCCTTGTTCTGACTCATTTACATACGACTCTGTCTTTGTGTTGGTTGCCTACTAAGGTGTTTGTCTCTGCACCTTAGTAGGGTAGGAATTGTCGAACAGTTACTTTTGGGGTGGGTTCTAGCTTAGGGCTCACTGTTTGTGTCAGTCCCTACCTACAGGCATTACAAGCACAGCAAGTGAGTATGAAAAAAAAAAGTACATAATCAGACTCGGCATAGTTTACACTACACACTCTATACTCTACTTTGGGGTTGCTTTGGAACTGACAGAATACCTTTAAAACAGTTTCTGAGAGATAAGCCTTAATAGGAGGCAATTAAAGTGGTTTTCTCCTAAATCATTATTTTTTTTACAAGTTCTGACAACAAGTCCCCTGAAACATAAGATTTATAATTAGCTTCTCCATGCCATTCCAGTGGTCAGTGCTGCCTCCACTCTCCATCTTCCGTTCCTTGCACTGTTTACATCCAAACGGATATCAGGATGGTCAGATGGACCACTCCATCAAATGTAGCACAAGTAGCACATACAGTTGTACCATCTACTTTATTTTGCATAACGTTACTAATGAAGTGCGGGTTCTCATCCTTCGCTATGAACGAAACAACCACTGCAGCTGAAATACATAACAAAGCTAGTAGATGGCAGTGTTAATCTAAAGTTAACATTGGGGCTCTGGCTCTTGGGAGATTGTGCTATGGTGGGTTCAGGTGGAGAGAGATTTTGATGGGGACATATATATATATATATATATATATATATATATGTGTGTGTGTGTAGCTGATCTTGTGTAGTGGTTATCTGCTCACTACAGTACAGTATAGTGTTGTATACAGATATGTAATGGAGCAGTGTACAGTATACAGATATATAATGTAGTGGATACAGAGTGTAATCCAACATTAAGAATAGCAAGAATAGGTGTGGGAATTATTATATGGTAGTAATAAAATGTGCAATTGTATTTTTCTATTTTTTGTTATCTTTTTCTATGTTTTTAAAAATAAGGATACAGGGATTTTAGTGATTTTATGCACAGTATATTATGTTAAAAAAAATAGATTAATATTTTATATACAGAGCCGACCATCGATCCTATTTTTAAATATATGCAAAAGGATAGGCACAGTACTTTCTTATTTAATCTGCTTTGTCTATAGTGATAGTGCCAACATTACAATAAAACATTTATACTGGGTACAGATTATGTCACTGAGTTCTCCATTTATGTATATAGAGAAAAACAAATAATAATATACATTATATCTTATTAGCGAAGATAGAAAATATAGAGCTAAGTAGTAAGGGGGTATATGTCTCGTAAAACTGCAAAGATACCCCCGCCCCTTTTATATTGCTTGATATCAAATTTATATTGCTTGATATTAAATTTATAGTGCTTGATATCAAATTTTATATCGCTTGATATTAAATTTATATTGCTTTATATTCAATTTATAGTGTTTGATATTCAATTTATATTGCGTGATATTAATTTAATATAATAATAGCATAAAAAAATCAAACGATGACACGTTTGATTGTAATTACAGCATCGTATACATAAGCGTTTCATGTGTTTTGTTACAAATGAACACACAATACGGTCATTTTTTCTAAAATCGTTAGTGAACATTTTTAACACATTATCAAAAGACATTCCTTTAGCGAGACATTGTAAGATATAGATACACTAATGGCCACAGACCGCACTAATGGCGTCTTGTATTTGATACCTTATAGTCTTAGAATTTTTATATAAAAACTGCATAAAGTCGCCAGGAAATATTTCATTTGCGGGTGATAAACCATTACTATAAAAAAAATAGATACATCATTCGGGTATAATACAATTAAATTCCAATGCTTCCCCCGCTGATACGAATTATCCGTATTTACAATGTATGCCGCGGGCCTGTCGATGATTTTACCCCCCTGCAAATAAATTGCACGGAAATACACCTTAAAATATGCACCTGGCGTTAATATTAGCTTTAATAACACAGGCAATTTCATAATTATTCATATTTATTGAAAATCATATAATACCTCCCGCCGATTATTTATTTCAATAATATTTTCATGAACTGAATATACAATCATGTTAATTGTGTTCGCAATCGGTTCGGCAAATCTAATTTCAGCTCTCAGATTGCCAGTTTTTACTAGAGAGAAATGACCACCGGGCTCTTGATTCGGCAATAAATCAAAAGCAAACAAAGTGTAACCGTTCAAAAACTCATGCCAATCCACTGATGAAGCATTGTTGGCCTTGTGTTTCCCCGAAATATGTACTAGGGCCATATATTCACAAACAGCTGATTCGTCTTGGAAGTTAAGTTGAAAAGGTTTTGCCGGTATCTGTTGACCATCCAAATATAAGGCTGCATAATTCACATTATAGTGTTTGAAGCACAAAGGATTTCTTTGGTAACTCCACCACTGAGGAAGGGGCCAGGAAAGGACCCCGAAACGCGTCTGGTTATTGTACTCGGACATCAGCTGATGAAAAAACTCACGAGACCCTAACATCCCGACATTTGAACTTTGACTCTGCCGGAAGTATACCCTTCTTTGCTAGTGTGGAGGAAACACCTTGTTACTCATCAACCAGGTCCAGGCTTGCAGCATCGGTGAATATCATCAGAAGACTTCTCACGCCGAGAGCTATACGCTCATTTCAACCACCTCAAGCAAGCGACCAGACTCAGGTACCGCCGAATCTAATCTAGTGAGCCTCGTGGGACGCCGCGGTTATACTCACATTAGACGGCGTATAACAGGTGTACTATACCCATTCATATGTCCACCTAGCTATATTGAATCAAAGCATTTTATACGAAGTGTACGGCATACATATTAGGACATCGTCAGACATCATCCACAACTCCATCCTCCGTCAGGCAAAACTCAATACGCCCTCAGACATCAGACAAAACTCCGTCCTCCGTCAGGCAAAACTCCATCAGACATCAGACAAAACTCCGTCCTCCGTCACCCAAAACTCCATCAGACCTCAGACATCAGACAAAACTCCGTCCACCATCAGGCAAAACTCCATCAGACCTCAGACATCAGACAAAACTCCGTCCTCCATCAGGCAAAACTCCATCAGACCTCAGACAAAACTCCGTCCTCCATCAGGCAAAACTCCATCAGCCCTCAGACATCAGACAAAACTCCGTCCTCCGTCAGGCAAAACTCCATCAGACCTCAGACATCAGACAAAACTCCGTCCTCCATCAGGCAAAACTCCATCAGACCTCAGACATCAGACAAAACTCCGTCCTCCTGTCACCCAAAACTCCATCAGACCTCAGACATCAGACAAAACTCCGTCCTCTGTCACCCAAAACTCCATCAGACCTCAGACATCAGACAAAACTCTGTCCTCCCTCAGATATCAGTCAAAACTCCGTCCTCCCTAACTCAAAATACGCCCTACTACACACACTCTTCACCTGACGAAGCTGCTAGCTGCTGGAAAGGCAAAGGACCTGTGATGACGTCATGACCATGTGACGAGTCACGTGTGTGGGAGGGGTCAGATGTGCACAGCAGCTGGTAGAGTGTACAGAACAGTAGCCATCAAATAGAGCTCTGTACTAGAGATGTGTGTGTAACCTGCATGTAGCAGAGCTGTGTACTGTGTTACAGAGATGTATGTGTAACCTGCATGTAGCAGAGCTGTGTACTGTGTTACAGAGATGTATGTGTAACCTGAATGTAGCAGAGCTGTGTACTGTGTTACAGAGATGTATGTGTAACCTGCAGGTAGCAGATCTGTATGTGTAACCTGCAGGTAGCAGAGCTGTGTACTGTGTAGCAGATCTGTATGTGTAACCTGCAGGTAGCAGAGCTGTGTACTGTGTTACAGAGATGTATGTGTAACCTGCATGTAGCAGAGCTGTGTACTGTGTTACAGAGATGTATGTGTAACCTGCATGTAGCAGAGCTGTGTACTGTGTTACAGAGATGTATGTGTAACCTGCAGGTAGCAGATCTGTATGTGTAACCTGCAGGTAGCAGAGCTGTGTACTGTGTAGCAGATCTGTATGTGTAACCTGCAGGTAGCAGAGCTGTGTACTGTGTTGCAGATCTGTATGTGTAACCTGCATGTAGCAGAGCTGTGTACTGTGTTACAGAGATGTATGTGTAACCTGCAGGTAGCAGATCTGTATGTGTAACCTGCAGGTAGCAGAGCTGTGTACTGTGTAGCAGATCTGTATGTGTAACCTGCAGGTAGCAGAGCTGTGTACTGTGTAGCAGATCTGTATGTGTAACCTGCATGTAGCAGAGCTGTGTACTGTGTAGCAGAGCTGTATGTGTAACCTGTATGTAGCAGAGCTGTGTACTGTGTAGCAGTGCTGTATGTGTAACCTGCATGTAGCAGAGCTGTGTACTGTGTAGCAGAGCTGTATGTGTAACCTGCATGTAGCAGAGCTGTGTACTGTGTAGCAGAGCTGTATGTGTAACCTGCATGTAGCAGAGCTGTGTACTGTGTAGCAGATCTGTATGTGTAACCTGCATGTAGTAGAGCGGAGTACTGTGTCGCAGAGCTGTATGTGTAACCTGCATGTAGCAGTGCTGTGTACTGTGTAGCAGAGCTGTATGTGTAACCTGCATGTAGCAGGGCTGTGTACTGTGTTACAGAGATGTATGTGTAACCTGCAGGTAGCAGAGCTGTGTACTGTGTAGCAGATCTGTATGTGTAACCTGCATGTAGCAGAGCTGTGTACTGTGTAGCAGAGCTGTATGTGTAACCTGCATGTAGCAGAGCTGTGTACTGTGTAGCAGTGCTGTATGTGTAACCTGCATGTAGCAGAGCTGTGTACTGTGTAGCAGAGCTGTATGTGTAACCTGCATGTAGCAGAGCTGTGTACTGTGTAGCAGAGCTGTATGTGTAACCTGCATGTAGCAGTGCTGTGTACTGTGTAGCAGAGCTGTATTTGTAACCTGAATGTAGCAGAGCTGTGTACTGTGTAGCAGAGCTGTATGTGTAATCTGCATGTATCAGAGCTGTGTGCTGTGTAGCGGAGCTGTATGTGTAACCTGCATGTAGCAGGCTGTGTACTGTGTTACAGGGATGTATGTGCAACCTGCATGTAGCAGTGCTGTGTACTGTGTTACAGAGATGTGTGGGTAACCGCATGTAGCAGAGCTTTTTACTGTGTAACAGAGATGTGTGTGTAACCTGGGAACTATAAAAAAGTGTAAAATAAAACATAAAAATTCAGATCACCCCCCTTTTCCCAAAATGAAAATAAAAGAACTAAAAAAATACACATCATGGGTGTCGCAATGTGTAAAAACACCCATTGTATAAAAATATATTCCCCATACGGCAAACGGCAAAACAGAAGAAAAAAAAGAGTCCAAATGTCCGATTCGCCGTTTTTGGTCGCTTCATTTGCTACAAAAATGTAAATAAAAAGTGATCAAAAAGTCTTAAACACCCCAGAATGGTATCAGTAAAAAGTTTAGATTGCCCTGCAAAAAATGAGCCCCCATCCAGCTCTGTACACATAATTCCCAAAAAGTTATAGAGCTCAAAATATGACGACAAAAAAAAAAATCTGATTCTGTAAATCTCCTGTCACTCCGAGTTACTCAGAATTGGTAACCCTAATTAATAAATACATGCAACATGAATGCATATATGCCGCTTCACACAGATCACAAGTGTTAGGCCTCTTGCACATGAACGTTGTTGGTCCATTCCGTGCATTGGGGACAGCAATTTGCAGTCCCCAATGCACGGGCAACGTGCGTGCAGCGGCCGGGACAGATCCAGACCCATTCAACTTGAATGGGTCCGTGAATATGTTCTACTTTTTTGCTGTGCGGAGGGATGGCCAGAAACACCACGGAAGCACTCTGTAATGCTTCTGTGGGGATCCGATCCGTGTTTCTGTTCCGTTCAAGTGAATGGGTCGACATCACGGATGCGGGATGCACACGGCTGGTGCCCTGTGTATTGCGGAACCGCAGTATGTGGTCCACAATACGACCACAGTCACACAGCGGCCGATGTGCAAGAGGCCTTACAAAGATGGGATTTAAGGTGCACATCCTCTTGTGCTTCCCATATTCCACAGATTTATATCACAGAGCTACTTACAGTTGTGCTGATAAGTTTACATACCCTTGCAGAATTTATGATTTCTTAAAGGGGTATTTTCATCTTCCCTTTTTCATACTTGCCTTCCTTGAGCGTGACGTTCACTTCCTGTATTCTTCTCCCGGCCGGGCCGCGCTTGCGCAGAAGACTGAAGATTCTCTCCCGGCCGGGCCGCGCAATGTCCTGAACGCGCACAGCGCCGCGCATGTGCCATGGTGACTTATTCCTGGCCTGTATAGTACAGAGTCGGCGTGCGCATTCGCGGCTCTGTACTATACTGGCCAGGAAGAAGTCATCATGGCGCATGCGCGGCTGCATGCGCGTTCAGGACATTGCGCAGGCCCAGCCGGGAGAGAATTTTCCGTCTTCTGCGCAAGCGTGGCCTGGCTGGATTCGACAGGAGAGGTGGCCGTGACCAGGGGAGACCAAAGACAACATCAGGTAAGAGGGGACTTATTTTCTAAAAAAGGATGGGAATTGGGTAATAAAATGTATTTAGAAAAATTATCACTGTCAAATCATTAACAGATGTAACAGTGATCATTAAGATGAGGATACCCCTTTAACCATTGTTCAGAGAATATGAATGATAACACGGACACTTTTCTCTCGCTCATGGTTAGTGGTCGGCTGAAGCCATTTATGTCAAACAACGGTGTTTACTCTTTATAAATCATAATCACAACACAAACTCCCCAAATGACCCTGGTCAGAAGTTTACACACCCCAGTTATTAATACCATGTATTGCCCCCTTTAACATCAATGACAGCTTGAAGTCTTTTGTGGTAGTTGTGGATGAGGCTCTTTATTTTCTCAGATGGTAAAACTGCCCATTCTTCCTGTTGAAAAAAAAAAAAGCAATTCCACCACAGTTTTACGTGATTTTTATTTACGACATTCGATGTGCGATAAAACTGACTGGTTACTTTTATTCTACAGGTCAGATCGAATCCGGCAATACCTTATATGTATAGTTTTTATTGCGTTTTAATAGTGATAAAAAATTTAAAATATCCGATTTTTTTTGTCGCCATATTTTGAGCCCCATAACTTTTTTGTAATTATGTGTACGGAGCTGGGTCGGGGCTCATTTTTTGCGGGGCAATCTAAACTTTTTACTGATACCATTCTGGGGTGTTTAAGACTTTTTGATCACTTTTTATTTACATTTTTGTAGCAAATGAAGTGACCAAAAACGGCGAATCGGACATTTGGACTCTTTTTTTTTTTCTGTTTTGCTGTTTGCCGTATGGGGAATATATTTTTATACAATGGGCGTTTTTACACATTGCGAAACCCATGATGTGTCTTTTATTTTAATTTTGGGAAAAGGGGGGTGATCTGAATATTTATGGGTTTTTTTTTACACTTTTTTATAGTTCCCAGGTTACACACACATCTCTGTAACACAGTACACAGCTCTGCTACCTGCAGGTTGCACATACATCCCTGTAACACAGTACACAGCTCTGCTACATGCAGGTTACACATACAGCTCTGCTACACAGTACACAGCACTTCTACATGCAGGTTACACACACATCTCTGTAACACAGTACACAGCTCTGCTACATGCTGTTACACACACTGCTCTATATACACAGTACACAGCTCTGCTACATGCAGGTTACACACACATCTCTGCTACACAGTACACAGCACTGCTACCTGCAGGTTGCACATACATCCCTGTAACACAGTACACAGCTCTGCTACATGCAGGTTACACATACAGCTCTGCTACACAGTACACCGCACTGCTACATGCAGGTTACACGTACAGCTCTGCTACACAGTACACAGCACTGCTACCTGCAGGTTGCACATACATTCCTGTAACACAGTACACAGCTCTGCTACATGCAGGTTACACATACAGCTCTGCTACACAGTTCACAGCTCTGCTACATGCAGGTTACACATACAGCTCTGCTACACAGTTCACAGCTCTGCTACATGCAGGTTACACATACAGCTCTGCTACACAGTACACAGCTCTGCTACATGCAGGTTACACATACAGATCTGCTACACAGTACACAGCTCTGCTACCTGCAGGTTACACGTACATCTCTGTAACACAGTACACAGCTCTGCTACCTGCAGGTTACACATACAGATCTGCTACACAGTACACAGCTCTGCTACATGCAGGTTACACATACAGATCTGCTACCTGCAGGTTACACATACATCTCTGTAACACAGTACACAGCTCTGCTACATGCAGGTTACACATACATTTCTGTAACACAGTACACAGCTCTGCTACATGCAGGTTACACACACATCTCTAGTGCAGAGCTCTATTTGATGGCTACTGTTCTGTACACTCTACCAGCTGCTGTGCACATCTGACCCCTCCCACACACGTGACTCGTCACATGGTCATGACGTCATCACAGGTCCTTTGCTTCTCCAGCAGCTAGCAGCTCTGTCAGGTGAAGAGTGTGTGTAGTAGGGCGTATTTTGAGTTAGGGAGGACGGAGTTTTGGCTGATGTCTGAGGGAGGACAGAGTTTTAGCTGATGTCTGAGGTCTGATGGAGTTTTGGGTGACGGAGGACGGAGTTTTATCTGATGTCTGAGGTCTGATGGAGTTTTGGGTGACGGAGGACGGAGTTTTGTCTGATGTCTGAGGTCTGATGGAGTTTTGGGTGACGGAGGACGGAGTTTTGTCTGATGTCTGAGGTCTGATGGAGTTTTGGGTGACGGAGGACGGAGTTTTGTCTGATGTCTGAGGTCTGATGGAGTTTTGCCTGATGGAGGACGGAGTTTTGTCTGATGTCTGAGGTCTGATGGAGTTTTGGGTGACGGAGGACGGAGTTTTGTCTGATGTCTGAGGTCTGATGGAGTTTTGGGTGACGGAGGACGGAGTTTTGTCTAATGTCTGAGGTCTGATGGAGTTTTGCCTGATGGAGGACGGAGTTTTGTCTGATGTCTGAGGTCTGATGGAGTTTTGGGTGACGGAGGACGGAGTTTTGTCTGATGTCTGAGGGCTGATGGAGTTTTGTCTGACGGAGGACGGAGTTTTGTCTGATATCTGATGGAGTTTTGCCTGACGGAGGACGGAGTTTTGTCTGATGTCTGAGGGCTGATGGAGTTTTGCCTGACGGAGGATGGAGTTGTGGATGATGTCTGACGATGTCCTAATATGTATGCCGTAGAAGTGAACTAACACAGGGATACTAATCTGCTTTTGACTATTGATAACTATTGGATACCATATCTGGCGCATCTATTGTACTAACCAGTGACTTATCGCATATTCATTACAATATTCCGATCTGGACACTTCATTTGGCGTACTCCCCGAACTGATCAGTAGTCTACCAATATTTAATCCAATCATCTGAATATGTACTGTGAATAATTGCTTTTAGGCCTAGTATATATTTTTTAATATTGTCTAAGTTATATATGACTGCATTTTATTATAGGTGTATGTATTTTTGAATATCAATTTTATATACCATATTATTATTGATTCCGCTGCATTTTAGATATATACATATTAAATAAATATTTTGCTATATATCCGTTTGTTCTCTAATTGGTCCAGCTGGTGAGTGCTCAGTCTTCCTACACAACTCCCGGAAAATGATTTGTTATCCACAAATGCTAGTATTACTGTTTTTGGTAGGTTTCTGATAAAAAGATTCTCGTGGTTAGATATGTGAGTACCAGCGGGTACGCAATACACTTTAAGCGACGCTCGATCGATCGAGTACTTTGCGTTAGATGTTAACAGAGTGCGACTGTGACCGATTCTTACAGCGGGCGATACTTATACTCTTTTGACAAACAGGGAAGCGTGCTGTATTTGGACTTTAAAATGGGGCGCCTCGGCCGACATAAGGCAGAAAGTGTCTTTGTTTCTGGTCAATTTTATCTTTAGATCTAAACCATTCAGTATTAACTTCGGTTGATTAAATATATCGGCGTAAATGGGTCCCATTATTCCACACTTCTAGAGCGTGCGGAATACTGTGCTTAAACCGACATTACGCCCGCCGAGAACCCGGTTATCATGATGTCCCGCTGTGTCTTTATAGAATAAACCGGCTGTAAGTTGGGATGCTAAAGTTTGTGAATGATATTTTATTAGGGCCTCTATATACGCTCTATACGTATAAAGGTTATCTCTTCTTGAAATCAACGTGTCGCCGAGTGTTATATCCAGTTGATTAAAAAGACTCGCTATAGGGTAGTTAATAAGTGCAACGCGGGATCCTTCTGGTATGGGTGTGTTATCAGGACTAATGATTCTGCAAACGACGTGTAACAATGTGTTATTAAGGTCGTAAAAATATTCACTGCTGCCCGTGATGTAGAAATCCAAAGGTGCATTGTCAGTGATTGCAGCGATTGTTTGGACCTCTACATAAAGCGATTTTTCAATGCTTGTTTGTGTAGGCGGTATTTGAAAGATGTCCAACTCTGATTTGGCGTACTCAGCGGAGGCGTAATGCAAGAAAGCCATAGCGTCTGACTAGAAGTTGTCGCTCGGTGAACGACTTCTTGTTTTCTGGCGGCAACGTCTCTTAGGTTGTGATACTTTATTCATAAAAGTTGGTAAGACAATGGCAGCGCGTTCACGTTTTCTTTTACACTTTTTTTACGTATTTGTATGACACTAGAGCCCTCCTGGCCTTGCGTCTCCCTAGTTATACGATCCATAAAGGCTGTCGACCCCCGAATTGTTTGCAATCATTTCCCACCACTCGTGTTCCCACAGGACGCGGACCGTAAATCCTTGTCTCTGTAGTCGGCTTTTCCTGACTAGGAAAGATTGGCATAGCTGCCCGTAGGACGATTTAGTAAGCTCTCTACTGTCATGCTCGTTATAGCACACAGGACACCCGTGATAAAAACAGCCCTGAAATTCAAAAGCGGTGTGTTTACCGTTAACAAACGCATACCCATCCCAAAAATATTTACCAACCTTTTTTCACCACCCTTTAACGCGTGTTGTATAGAAATGCCTTCAGCATGTTCAATATATATGAGCCACTGTATAGCGGGTGTTGAAAATCGTTTCAGGGTCTTGTGGTAATTATCTGAAGGGACAATCGCTATGATATTTTTGGGTAGAAATTTAAACCAGTACATAGCCATGCTCACGGATGCCAATGTGATAAGTTGGAGCGGATCAATACATTTAGTGACCGTTCTGTATTTCTTTTCACATTGAATGTATTGCAGAACTTTTTGTTCTGTCATGGCCATAATGGTATCCCTGTAACACAAGCCCTTCTCAAAAACCTAAACATCCTGCTTACAATAGGCTTTTAACTCTGCCTGAATGTTAAAGGTGTCATTTTTATGTTTCTCGTATCAATTTGTGAATTCTTTTTTCTCAACGGGCATCATGTTATCGATGCCCTAATACCTAGCGGCCGGTAGAACGCCTATGTAGTTTTGATTTTCCGCCGTGTCGAAAAAATGTGGGAAGTGACCCTTGGTGCCTGAAAAACCCATAGCCTTGGGCATCTTGCTGAGCTTCATAGGCATGAAATTCAGCGAGTCTAAGAATCAAATTTTTTATTCATTCAGGGTAACGCACATTAACCGACCGCCTTGATTTATAATATCAATTTTAAATTTTTCAACTGCTGTAAAACAAAACAAGCTCCATAGCGTCCTGCATTATGAGCTATGAACGTGTACCCCCGAAAAACTTACCGGTGGCAAAAAATCGCACAAAGTCACGAGTACAGGATTTTCCGCTAAAATGCCAGGAGTTTGGGCAGTATAGTGTGGTTGTGTAAATTAAATTGGGTATATGCAATGCAAGTCTGTTTCTTGCATGCATATAAAATCATAAAAGATATACTTGTCAGTCATTTTTTGGGGGTTGTATGGCTGCATGTAACAAACATGGTAGTCAAATTTGTCAACCTGTCCGCCGCAGATGGTGCATTTTAAACCGTTACATTTGTGATCATCGCCGCTGTCTATATATCTGTAACAAAATCCGCAAAAAAGCGGATATCACTAAGTGCCAGGTTTCTATGTGTTTCAAAACAATCCTCTGAACGATAATACGTCCTACATATCGGGCTCAACACAACTCGGTCTCTAGCACGCTTTACAAAACTGCATACACCCGTGTCAATATTTTTTTTGTATACAGTGCAACAAACGTCACAAAAATAATCAAAACCAATAAAAGCTTTTAGATTTTTTATGCCATAATAATGCTTTTCATGGTGCAATATATAGACGGTCTTTTCTTTAGCTGTGCTGGCTGTGTGATAATAACGCCACTGACCCCTATTGTGGTACAAAGTTTTAATTGTGATGTTTAATTTTTTTTTGAAATTCAGCAACGTCAGTAAAAGACACCAAATACCCCCCAGATATTTGTAAGTCTCTATGCAGTTGTCGAGCTTTCTCTAACAATGCAATGCCGCTCAAAGCACCACCCTCCAAAATAGCGTAAACACTAGCGGCCAGGCAGACGTTATAATCGTAATTATTAAAATCGTATAAATGTTATTTTTTACGATAAATAATCCGACTATACGCAATACCAGCCAAACGCCTTCTGGCCCCACCACGTCGATACCTGACAATGAAGACAACTAGTTTAAGTGTATTACCGGCTATGCACTCCGTGTTACTAGTGGAGCGTTAGCGTTAGCGATATTGTCCAAAAATGTTTTGGCTCTAAATCCATCTCTAGAATACCTATTAGAAAAAATTATATCAAACGTTTCGCCGCCGTCTAAACGCAATTGTATGAAATCAACTGGATCAGCGTCCCGTAAAACCCTTTCTAACAATGCCTTTATAGGAGCGTGTATCGCATCAAGAGCGTCAAAAATGAGCGAATGTACATGGAAAACTTTTTTCTCTAGCTATTTTAGAACATTTAACTGAAAAACTGATTTTTTAACTTTCTAAACCTAGCACTTACAGTTGCTTTTAAAAGGTTGACCACCTCCACAGGTCATCACTAGTCAGTCTCTGTCTAGCAGCTCTTTTTCAAGAGCGTCAAGATGCTTAATCAGTCGTGTATATGTGTTATGCTAGCATGTATTTGCCCCGCAGTAATTTTGTTGGGACTGTTAAACGCTAGAGACGTAGAGTCTTTAACGTAACATTTTAAATACATCGCCACGCATGCCATTTTGTCATTACATTTCGCTATATCCCTCAACGCGTCATACGTCTCTCCACCCCAGCAATAACAGGAATGGACAAGAGGCGCGTATCGCTGTTGGGGTTCGCTTATCTGTTGTACATTGCTGCATGTGTCTGGCATATCAAATGAGCTTTTTACAACGTATTACATCTTGCGTATTAGGTATTGGTGTTATGTCACATAAAGCTGTAATATCATTTATTACGCTAGTTGGATCACCACTCTGCAGAACCGGCTGCAGCAATGTTAGAGTTCCAGCTATCGGTGTAAACTGTTCCTGATGATGTTTTGTGGTTGATCGTCGTCTCTCTTTAACGACGCGGGATTTGGTGTTTTCTTTTCTTTTGGCTGAAATTTAAAGACAAACATTAAGATATAAGTAATAAGAATTTCAAGAGCGCTAATTAAAACAGCTCACCGCGAAAGATAGATAGATAGCTAGATAGGTCATTACGACTATTATTAAAGCAGAGCGCCGCATAATATTAACTTACGGGCATCAGGACAGCGGATAATCGGCATTGCTGGATTTTCAGACCGCCAACTGTCGCGGGCACTGGTGCACGGCTCTGGTGGTTCTGGGAATGAAGCAGTTCTGCTGACACTGAAAAACTTTGTTTATACATGCTTAAAAGTTATAGACATCGGATTGTTTGATCGGATGTAGAGGGAGCCTTACCCGTTGTGTTAGATTTCTTTGATGCCGCTTTGGAGACACCAGTCGTGGCCATTTTTCTTTTTAGTGCTGCATTTAAAAAAAAGTTTTAGACTTATAAACAATGTTTAAATATATTACAGCAACAATGCGTTTTGGTCCTTACGCTCTTTGTCCCGCTTGCGACGCTTTTGTAGGGAATCATCGGCGAGTGTCGCGATGTCGTCAATTGTATACACTTTTCTTTTCAGTGCTGCGTTTAAAAAAAGTGTATTAGAAATATAGATAATGTTTAAAACCGACAACATCAAAGACGTCGATCGAGCCTTACATGTTCTGGCTAGCCGGGTCGTCTGTTTAATTTCAGGTCACCCTGGGGTAGTGAGATCGATAACTCACGCCGGATCGTTCTCCTTTAGATCGTCAGAATTGTTGTTGCTAGTAACTGCCATGTTTTAATGTTCTGTATTTTCAGTATCAATGTTTCCGTTTTACAATTCTTAAAATGTCTCGGATTTGATTGTCTGTAATAAACGTGTATGAAATGTAACTAGCGCTAAAACTATATATGTAATAAAAGTATAAGATGGTTATACTTACTGATCAGGCAATGAGTCGTTGGATTGTAATCAGGTTTGTTTTAAATGTCAGTATGGGCTATCGCCATACTGTGCGCCTTGTCTGAAAGCAGTTGTGCCCCACCACCGCTCATGTACGACTCATAAAAATCGTCGGCCGCGATAAGCAGCTGCGCATTAGGGATAATGTCGTCTCCCCATAAATTTTGGTAATAATCCATCTAAACAAATTGCATATTGTTAGTTAAAAAATAGCAACATTTGTATGCTGTAAAAGAAAAGACATTTACTTAGTGACGCATTACGCCCTATAAATAAGCACAGTTACATAGATACAGGTAACATAAGTCATATTCAATAAATAGTGAAAGATTTAAAAGCATAACAGACAAATTGTGCTTACCTTTTGAGGTGTTTAATGTCTTGGTGACCTATGCCTGTCCTTGCATACGTATCTCTGTGGTAGCCCTGCACAGACTGTGTCCTGTTTATATAGGTGGTTCCTGTTGTAAACCACACCATGTGGCAACTTTTGGCATATTCATTAGTTGATGTCTCTCAAATAATTAGATTATGTTTTATAAGAATGTATATGTTTATTATAAGCCTTTTTTATGTCTGAATCTTAATTTTATATCAAAAGCTTATCAAAATGTTATAAATGGGCTTATCAAAAATATTTTATGAAAATAAGATTTTATAAAAAGGATTTTTATAAAAATAAAGTTTATGAAACTGGGCGTGTTATCAAAATAGGATTTTATCAAAATGAAATTTATCAACCTGTATAATTTGATATAAATTCCTATCAAAGTGGGTGACTTTTATATCAAAAGCTGTGTGCTTTTGTCTTCATTTGTAAACTGCTGGACATTAGATATCACCATCTGTAGTAAGATGTCATAACCTTTGAAGTATAAATCCATGCTTTAAACAGATGTGTTTTGGTTTTAATTTGTAAACTACCGGACATTAGATGTCAAAATCTGTAGTAAGATGTCATAATTTCATTTGTAAACTGCCGGACATTAGATGTCACCATCTGTAGTAAGCTGTCAGAAATCTCTCAAAACCTCAACATCCTGCTTACAGTAGGCTTTTGTCTTCATTTGTAAACTGCCGGGCATTAGCAGTAATCTGAGAAGAATGTCTGGGAGGATGTCACCATCTGTATAAGATGTCAGGAATCTGAGAAGTGATAAAACATTAATGGTCGAATACAAATGTAGTAAGAATCAATATAAATTTAATATCAAGCACTATAAATTTAATATCAAGCAATATAAATTTAATATCAAGCAATATAAAAGGGGCGGGGATATCTGTATAAAAGGGGGCATGGTACCTGTCTCTTTGCAGTTTGACTAAACATATTCCCCCTTACTACTGCGGTATATTCTCTATCTTAGTTCATTTTAGCAAGCCAAACAATACAATATATCATTTACAGTATTTTGTTTTTCATGTAACAATATTATTAGTTTTGATGGTGCCAGTGTTATCATCATAATTCATTTAGATGCAAATCGCGATTCATATGCTAATCTTCGCTAATAAGAAGATATAATGTATATTATTATTTGTTTTTCTCTATATACATAAACGGAGAGCTCAGTGACATAATCTGTACCCAGTATGAATGATTATTTATTTAAATACTGTAGTAAGGTAGAAAGTAAAAAAAAAACTGGTGTTATCTCGGGTTCGTGGACTGAAAGTAAAGTGTCCATCTTTTATAGTAATGCTGGCACTATCACTATGGACAAAACAGTTTAAATAAGAAAGTACTGTGCCTACCCTTTTGCATACATTTAAATATAGGATCGATGGTAGGCTCTGTATATAAAGTATTAATCTATTTATTTTTTTAAATAATATACTGTGCATAAAATCACTAAAATCCCTGTGTCCTTATTTTAAAAAAAACATAGAAAAAGATAACAAAAAAATTGAAAAATACAATTGCACATTTTATTGCTACCATATAATAGTACTGTAGTGAGCAGATAACCACTACACAAGATCCATGATTGCCAGCTACATATATATATGTCCCCAACTAAATCTCTCCCCGCCTGAACCCACCATAGCACCATCTCCCAAGATCCAGAGTCCCAATGTTAACTCCTTCTTAGCTGAATTGACTACTAAATAAAGTAACAGTTTATTAATAATATTATAGACACTCAGCGGGACCGCGCTTCTCCTGCTGCCACATCGCGCTTCTCACTGGCGCATACCACCAGCATACAGCTCTTCTATAATTAAAATAAAGACAAGTTAAATATTTTCGTTACCAATACATGACTATGTATATATATAGCACACCTTCTCTCCGCAGATTTAGTGTAGATATCCCTGCAATTAAGATATAGATCTTCTCTCTATCACATAATTAAGCTATCGGGGATATCTACACTAAAGCTGGGGAGACTATATTACCGGACTAAGGATCGGAAAGACTCATACTCTGGCTCAGTGAAGAAGGGTGCGGCAGAAGGGTTTACCATATAGTTCCATGCGCCATCTGGTGTTCACAAACCTAAATTGCACCCTGAATTTTCTCACTCTATTTACGTGCTTCGGGTTTGTAAATAAAATTGGATATCGCTATGCGCTCACGCGAGTCTGAAGGTAGCGTGGTATATCTGTAATCGATGAAGCCAGTCCTTGGCTGGAGACATGCATGTGACCCTGCTCATAGCCAGCTGGAGGTAAACAGTGTCGGGACCGAAAGATGAAGAGAGTGGAGGCAGCGCAGAGTGCCATTTCAATGGCCATGCTGCAGGAACTTGCTAAAAATATTTTTTTTTTGTGGAAAACTTCCTTTAAGTACAATCAGGGACTTACAGAGCACAATGGTTAGATACAACAGGTGATTTGGGGGACAATATCCAGATGACAGGTTCCCTTCAAGGGTAGCACAATATGTGGACAACTTCATTCTACTAATAATCCAAATGATTCACTAAGTAAGGTACATTATTTGTTAGCTGCTAGTGCCTTTGTGCTAATAGAGCAGAGCAGACCCCCAATACTATGCTACCCTTAAATGAAGCAAAAAACTGAAATGACAGATCCACTTTAAGAATTAACGCATTCATAATACTGAGGGTCTGAATTTACTTTGTGTGTGTGTATATATATATATATATATATATATATATACAAAGGAAAAATGGTGGCACTGGCTGCACTGGGGAATCGACCTTACCCCAACCAATATATCCAGAAAAAGGACGGCACTCCAGCAGGATGAAAGTGAAAAGCTTCTTTTAATCGACCATACGGTGCAACGTTTCGGCTCAACTGAGCCTTTCTCAAGCCTTTCTCAAGCGCTTGAGAAAGGCTCAGTTGAGCCGAAACGTTGCACCGTATGGTCGATTAAAAGAAGCTTTTCACTTTCATCCTGCTGGAGTGCCGTCCTTTTTCTGGATATATATATATATATATATATATATATATATACACACTGTTGCAAGAAAAAGTATGTGAACCCTTTGGAATGATATAGATATCTGTACAAATTGTATATAGTATATAGTGGGCACTCAATAACTGGCGCTACACATCAGGTCCATCTAATATTAATCACAGTACTTTTTATTCAACAATGATTACAATACAATAAACAATAGTCTATCTATAGGTTCCAGATAAGTAAGTTAGAATCCTGTAAAACTGTCCAATAAAATTTGCATGTGTGAATATATGCGCTAATATTAGCGCTTCAAAGAGTCTCAATCGTATAGATCGCTACTAGGGAATATAGTCCTCGGTCTCACTCAGTATCAATGCTGAGTAGTTACTCACTGTTTGATGTCCTGGTTGGCTTGTCTCTGCCTGTGGCGGCGTCCCACCGCAGGTCAGCGCACTCACCTGACTTCCTTGCTGTGTTAAGATGTTAAATTTCCACAATATCACTGTGGTAGTTAGCCACCTCCTCGTAACTCACAGTTATATGTCCCCACGTGTTGCTGGCGTCCTGCGTATTATCAGCAGTCCACGTGATCAGGACTTCAGGATGTCCTTGTTCATTAGTTAGTTTAGGTTTCCTGTAGAGGATCGGGGGTGGTATCAAACAGCCGTCTAGTTGGTTTTATCCGTAGCTGATCAGCTTATATTTCCAATGTAGAGAGGTGTCTTTTCAATATAAGGATCCCATCCGCTATACGCATTTCGAGGTCTCAGACCTCTTCCTCAGTAGCTAGTTATGAGATCCTCCATTCCTTCCTTATATATCCATACAGGTTACACCTCTATTAATTGATCCAAGTTCGGTATAAGATCTGGTTTGGATTGGAGTGGTTTTCCGATCTTTCATTGTATTCCTTAGCTGATATTATCGCTAGGGATGAGCGAACTCGAACTGTATAGTTCGGGTTCGTACCGAATTTTGGGGTGTCCGTGACACGGACCCGAACCCGGACATTTTCGTAAAAGTCCGGGTTCGGGTTCGGTGTTCGTCGCTTTCTTGGCGCGTTTGTGACGCTTTCTTGGCGCTTTTTGAAAGACTGCAAAGCAGCCAATCAACAAGCGTCATACTACTTGCCCGAAGAGGCCGTCACAGCCATGCCTACTATTGGCATGGCTGTGATTGGCCAGAGCACCATGTGACCCAGCCTCTATTTAAGCTGGAGTCACATAGGGCCGCCCGTCACTCTGCTCTGATTAGCGTAGGGAGAGGTTGCGGCTGCGACAGTAGGGCGAGATTAGGCAGATTAACTTCTCCAAAGGACTTGATTAATCGATCTATCTGCAGCTGTGCATCATTGAGCTGCTGAAATTCAATTGCTCACTGTTTTTAGGCTGCCCAGACCGTTTGTCAGTCACTTTTTTCTGGGGTGATCGGCGGCCATTTTGTGTCTTGTGGTGCGCCAGCACAAGCTGCGACCAAGTGCATTTACCCTCAATGGTGTGGTTGTTTTTTGGCTAAAGCCTACATCAGTGTGAAGCTGTCACACCAAGTGCATTTAACCAGCAATAGTCTGTTTATTTTTTGGCCATGTACTACATCAGGGGCAAGCTGCGCCTGTCACCAAGTGCATTTAACCCTCAATGGTGTGGTTGTTTTTTGGCTAAAGCCTACATCAGGGTGAAGCTGTCACACCAAGTGCATTTAACCAGCAATAGTCTGTTTATTTTTTGGCCATATACTACATCAGGGGCAAGCTGCGCCTGTCACCAAGTGCATTTAACACTCAATGGTGTGGTTGTTTTTTGGCTAAAGCCTACATCAGGGTGAAGCTGTCACACCAAGTGCATTTAACCAGCAATAGTCTGTTAATTTTTTGGCCATATACTAAATCAGGGGCGAGCTGCGCCCGTCACCAAGTGCATTTAACCAGCAATAGTCTGTTCATTTTTTGGCCATATACTACATCAGGGGCAAGCTGCGCCCGTCACCAAGTGCATTTAACCCTCAGTAGTGTGGTTGGTCAAGCTGTCACACCAAGTGCATTTAACCAGCAATAGTCTGTTCATTTTTTGGCCATATACTACATCAGGGGCAAGCTGCGCCCGTCACCAAGTGCATTTAACCCTCAGTAGTGTGGTTGGTCAAGCTGTCACACCAAGTGCATTTAACCAGCAATAGTGTGGTTATTTTTTGGCCATATCCCAGTCTAATTCTGTCACTAAATCCATACCGGTCACCCAGCGCCTAAATACTAGGCCTCAAATTTATATCCCGCTAAATCTGTCGTTACCGCTGTACTGTTGTGGCTGGGCAAGTTATTTAGTGTCCGTCAAAGCACATTTTTTGTTCAGGGTTGAAATACAATTCCCAATTTAGCAATTTCATAATTTAGTGGTTTCTGCTATATCAGAGCTATTTGAAATCTATCCCTAAAAGGGTATATAATATTCAAGATGCACATAGGGTCATTCAGAATAACTTCACACACACGCTACTGTGCATTTCCAAGTCTAATTCTGTCACTAAATCCATACCGGTCACCCAGCGCCTAAATACTAGGCCTCAAATTTATATCCCGCTAAATCTCTCGTTACCGCTGTCCTGTTGTGGATGGGCAAGTTATTTAGTGTCCGTCAAAGCACATTTTTTGTTCTGGGTTGAAATACAATTCCCAATTTAGCAATTTCATAATTTAGTGGTTTCTGCTATATCAGAGCTATTTGAAATCTATCCCTAAAAGGGTATATAATATTCAAGGTGCACATAGGGTCATTCAGAATAACTTCACACACACGCTACTGTGCATTTCCAAGTCTAATTCTGTTAGTAAATCCATACCGGTCACCCAGCGCCTAAATACTAGGCCTCAAATTTATATCCCGCTAAATCTCTCGTTACCGCTGTCCTGTTGTGGATGGGCAAGTTATTTAGTGTCCGTCAAAGCACATTTTTTGTTCTGGGTTGAAATACAATTCCCAATTTAGCAATTTCATAATTTAGTGGTTTCTGCTATATCAGAGCTATTTGAAATCTATCCCTAAAAGGGTATATAATATTCAAGGTGCACATAGGGTCATTCAGAATAACTTCACACACACGCTACTGTGCATTTCCAAGTCTAATTCTGTTAGTAAATCCATACCGGTCACCCAGCGCCTAAATACTAGGCCTCAAATTTATATCCCGCTAAATCTGTCGTTACCGCTGTACTGTTGTGGCTGGGCAAGTTATTTAGTGTCCGCTAAAGCACATTTTTTGTTCAGGGTTGAAATACAATTCCCAATTTAGCAATTTCATAATTTAGTGGTTTCTGCTATATCAGAGCTATTTGAAATCTATCCCTAAAAGGGTATATAATATTCAAGGTGCACATAGGGTCATTCAGAATAACTTCACACACACGCTACTGTGCATTTCCAAGTCTAATTCTGTCACTAAATCCATACCGGTCACCCAGCGCATAAATACTAGGCCTCAAATTTATATCCCGCTAAATCTGTAGTTACCGCTGTCCTGTTGTGAATGGGCAAGTTATTTAGTGTCTGCCAAAGGACATTTTTTGTTCTGGGTTGAAATACAATTCCCAATTTAGCAATTTCATAATTTAGTGGTTTCTGCTATATCAGAGCTATTTGAAATCTATCCCTAAAAGGGTATATAATATTCAAGATGCACATAGGGTCATTCAGAATAACTTCACACACACGCTACTGTGCATTTCCAAGTCTAATTCTGTTAGTAAATCCATACCGGTCACACAGCGCCTAAATACTAGGCCTCAAATTTATATCCCGCTAAATCTGTCGTTACCGCTGTACTGTTGTGGCTGGGCAAGTTATTTAGTGTCCGTTAAAGCACATTTTTTGTTCAGGATTGAAATACAATTCCCAATTTAGCAATTTCATAATTTAGTGGTTTCTGCTATATCAGAGCTATTTGAAATCTATCCCTAAAAGGGTATATAATATTCAAGGTGCACATAGGGTCATTCAGAATAACTTCACACACACGCTACTGTGCATTTCCAAGTCTAATTCTGTTAGTAAATCCATACCGGTCACCCAGCGCCTAAATACTAGGCCTCAAATTTATATCCCGCTAAATCTGTCGTTACCGCTGTACTGTTGTGGCTGGGCAAGTTATTTAGTGTCCGCTAAAGCACATTTTTTGTTCAGGGTTGAAATACAATTCCCAATTTAGCAATTTCATAATTTAGTGGTTTCTGCTATATCAGAGCTATTTGAAATCTATCCCTAAAAGGGTATATAATATTCAAGGTGCACATAGGGTCATTCAGAATAACTTCACACACACGCTACTGTGCATTTCCAAGTCTAATTCTGTCACTAAATCCATACCGGTCACCCAGCGCATAAATACTAGGCCTCAAATTTATATCCCGCTAAATCTGTAGTTACCGCTGTCCTGTTGTGGATGGGCAAGTTATTTAGTGTCTGCCAAAGGACATTTTTTGTTCTGGGTTGAAATACAATTCCCAATTTAGCAATTTCATAATTTAGTGGTTTCTGCTATATCAGAGCTATTTGAAATCTATCCCTAAAAGGGTATATAATATTCAAGATGCACATAGGGTCATTCAGAATAACTTCACACACACGCTACTGTGCATTTCCAAGTCTAATTCTGTTAGTAAATCCATACCGGTCACACAGCGCCTAAATACTAGGCCTCAAATTTATATCCCGCTAAATCTGTCGTTACCACTGTACTGTTGTGGCTGGGCAAGTTATTTAGTGTCCGTTAAAGCACATTTTTTGTTCAGGGTTGAAATACAATTCCCAATTTAGCAATTTCATAATTTAGTGGTTTCTGCTATATCAGAGCTATTTGAAATCTATCCCTAAAAGGGTATATAATATTCAAGGTGCACATAGGGTCATTCAGAATAACTTCACACACACGCTACTGTGCATTTCCAAGTCTAATTCTGTCACTAAATCCATACCGGTCACCCAGCGCCTAAATACTAGGCCTCAAATTTATATCCTGCTGAATTTGAATACAATACATTGGGCCAAATAATATTTTTGTTGTTGTGGTGAACCATAACAATGAGGAAAACATCTAGTAAGGGACCCGGACGTGGACATGGTCGTGGTGGTGTTAGTGGACCCTCTGGTGCTGGGAGAGGACGTGGCCGTTCTGCCACATCCACACGTCCTAGTGTACCAACTACCTCAGGTCCCAGTAGCCGCCAGAATTTACAGCGATATATGGTGGGGCCCAATGTCGTTCTAAGGATGGTAAGGCCTGAGCAGGTACAGGCATTAGTCAATTGGGTGGCCGACAGTGGATCCAGCACGTTCACATTATCTCCCACCCAGTCTTCTGCAGAAAGCGCACAGATGGCGCCTGAAAACCAACCCCATCAGTCTGTCACATCACCCCCATGCATACCAGGGAAACTGTCTCAGCCTCAAGTTATGCAGCAGTCTCTTATGCTGTTTAAAGACTCCGCTGGCAGGGTTTCCCAAGGGCATCCACCTAGCCCTTCCCCAGCGGTGGAAGACATAGACTGCACTGACGCACAACCACTCATGTTTCCTGATGATGAGGACATGGGAATACCACCTCAGCATGTCTCTGATGATGACGAAACACAGGTGCCAACTGCTGAGTCTTTCTGCAGTGTGCAGACTGAACAGGAGGTCAGGGATCAAGACTGGGTGGAAGACGATGCACGGGACGATGAGGTCCTAGACCCCACATGGAATGAAGGTCGTGCCACTGACTTTCACAGTTCGGAGGAAGAGGCAGTGGTGAGACCGAGCCAACAGCGTAGCAAAAGAGGGAGCAGTGGGCAAAAGCAGAACACCCGCCGCCAAGAGACTCCGCCTGCTACTGACCGCCGCCATCTGGGACCGAGCACCCCAAAGGCAGCTTCAAGGAGTTCCCTGGCATGGCACTTCTTCAAACAATGTGCTGACGACAAGACCCGAGTGGTTTGCACGCTGTGCCATCAGAGCCTGAAGCGAGGCATTAACGTTCTGAACCTGAGCACAACCTGCATGACCAGGCACCTGCATGCAAAGCATGAACTGCAGTGGAGTAAACACCTTAAAACCAAGGAAGTCACTCAGGCTCCCCCTGCTACCTCTTCTGCTGCTGCCGCCTCGGCCTCTTCCTCCGCCTCTGGAGGAACGTTGGCACCTGCCGCCCAGCAAACAGGGGATGTACCACCAACACCACCACCACCTCCGTCACCAAGCGTCTCAACCATGTCACACGGCAGCGTTCAGCTCTCCATCTCACAAACATTTGAGAGAAAGCGTAAATTCCCACCTAGCCACCCTCGATCCCTGGCCCTGAATGCCAGCATTTCTAAACTACTGGCCTATGAAATGCTGTCATTTAGGCTGGTGGACACAGACAGCTTCAAACAGCTCATGTCGCTTGCTGTCCCACAGTATGTTGTTCCCAGCCGCCACTACTTCTCCAAGAGAGCCGTGCCTTCCCTGCACAACCAAGTATCCGATAAAATCAAGTGTGCACTGCGCAACGCCATCTGTAGCAAGGTCCACCTAACCATAGATACGTGGACCAGTAAGCACGGCCAGGGACGCTATATCTCCCTAACTGCACACTGGGTAAATGTAGTGGCAGCTAGGCCCCAGGCGGAGAGCTGTTTAGCGCACGTCCTTCCGCCGCCAAGGATCGCAGGGCAACATTCTTTGCCTCCTGTTGCCACCTCCACATTCTCGGCTTCCTCCTTCTCTTCTTCCACCTGCTCATCCAGTCAGCCACACACCTTCACCACCAACTTCAGCACAGCCCGGGGTAAACGTCAGCAGGCCATTCTGAAACTCATATGTTTGGGGGACAGGCCCCACACCGCACAGGAGTTGTGGCGGGGTATAGAACAACAGACCGACGAGTGGTTGCTGCCGGTGAGCCTCAAGCCCGGCCTGGTGGTGTGTGATAATGGGCGAAATCTCGTTGCAGCTCTGGGACTAGCCAATTTGACGCACATCCCTTGCTTGGCGCATGTGCTGAATTTGGTTGTGCAGAAGTTCATTCACAACTACCCCGACATGTCAGAGCTGCTGCATAAAGTGCGGGCCGTCTGTTCGCGCTTCCGGCGTTCACATCCTGCTGCTGCTCGCCTGTCTGCGCTACAGCGTAACTTCGGCCTTCCCGCTCACTGCCTCATATGCGACGTGCCCACCAGGTGGAACTCCACCTTGCACATGCTGGACAGACTGTGCGAGTAGCAGCAGGCCATAGTGGAGTTTCAGCTGCAGCACGCACGGGTCAGTCGCACTACAGAAAAGCACCACTTCACCACCAATGACTGGGCCTCCATGCGAGACCTGTGTGCCCTGTTGCGCTGTTTCGAGTACTCCACCAACATGGCCAGTGGCGATGACGCCGTTATCAGCGTTACAATACCACTTCTATGTCTCCTTGAGAAAACACTTAGGGCGATGATGGAAGAGGAGGTGGCCCAGGAGGAGGAGGAGGAGGAAGAGGGGTCATTTTTAACACTTTTAGGCCAGTCTCTTCGAAGTGACTCAGAGGGAGGTTTTTGGCAACAGCAGAGGCCAGGTACAAATGTGGCCAGACAGGGCCCACTACTGGAGGACGAGGAGGACGAGGATGAGGAGGAGGTGGAGGAGGATGAGGATGAAGCATGGTCACAGCGGGGTGGCACCCAACGCAGCTCGGGTCCATCACTAGTGCGTGGCTGGGGGGAAAGGCAGGACAATGACGATATGCCTCCCACAGAGGACAGCTTGTCCTTACCCCTGGGCAGCCTGGCACACATGAGCGACTACATGCTGCAGTGCCTGCACAACGACAGCAGAGTTGCCCACATTTTAACGTGTGCGGACTACTGGGTTGCCACCCTGCTGGATCCACGCTACAAAGACAATGTGCCCACCTTACTTCCTGCACTGGAGCGTGATAGGAAGATGCGCGAGTACAAGCGCACGTTGGTAGACGCGCTACTTAGAGCATTCCCAAATGTCACAGGGGAACAAGTGGAAGCCCAAGGCCAAGGCAGAGGAGGAGCAAGAGGTCGCCAAGGCAGCTGTGTCACGGCCAGCTCCTCTGAGGGCAGGGTTAGCATGGCAGAGATGTGGAAAACTTTTGTCAACACGCCACAGCTAACTGCACCACCACCTGATACGCAACGTGTTAGCAGGAGGCAACATTTCACTAACATGGTGGAACAGTACGTGTGCACATCCCTCCACGTACTGACTGATGTTTCGGCCCCATTCAACTTCTGGGTCTCTAAATTGTCCACGTGGCCAGAGCTAGCCTTTTATGCCTTGGAGGTGCTGGCCTGCCCGGCGGCCAGCGTTTTGTCTGAACGTGTATTCAGCACGGCAGGGGGCGTCATTACAGACAAACGCAGCCGCCTGTCTACAGCCAATGTGGACAAGTTGACGTTCTTAAAAATTAACCAGGCATGGATCCCACAGGACCTGTCCGTCCCTTGTCCAGATTAGACATTAACTACCTCCCCTTAACCATATATTATTGTACTCCAGGGCACTTCCTCATTCAATCCTATTTTTATTTTCATTTTACCATTATATTGCGAGGCTACCCAAAGTTGAATGAACCTCTCCTCTGTCTGGGTGCTGGGCCTAAATATATGCCAATGGACTGTTGCAGTGGTGGCTGACGTGAAGCCTCATTCTCTGCTATGACATGCAGACTAATTCTCTGCTTACATGAAGCCAGATTGTCTGTTACGGGACCTCTCTCCTCTGCCTGGGTGCTGGGCCTAAATTTATGAAAATGGACTGTTGCAGTGGTGGGTGACGTGAAGCCTGATTCTCTGCTATGATATGAAGACTGATTCTCTGCTGACATGAAGCCAGATCCTCTGTTACGGGACCTCTCTCCTCTGCCTGGGTGCTGGGCCTAAATATCTGACAATGGACTGTTGCATTGGTGGCTGACGTGAAGCCTCATTCTCTGCTATGACATGCAGACTAATTCTCTGCTGACATGAAGCCAGATTGTCTGTTACGGGACCTCTCTCCTCTGCCTGTGTGCTGGGCCTAAATATATGCCAATGGACTGTTGCAGTGGTGGCTGACGTGAAGCCTCATTCTCTGCTATGACATGCAGACTAATTCTCTGCTGACATGAAGCCAGATTGTCTGTTACGGGACCTCTCTCCTCTGCCTGGGTGCTGGGCCTAAATTTATGAAAATGGACTCTTACAGTGGTGGGTGACGTGAAGCCTGATTCTCTGCTATGACATGAAGACTGATTCTCTGCTGACATGAAGCCAGATCCTCTGTTACGGGACCTCTCTCCTCTGCCTGTGTGCTGGGCCTAAATATATGCCAATGGACTGTTGCAGAGGTGGCTGATGTGAAGCCTCATTCTCTGCTATGACATGCAGACTAATTCTCTGCTGACATGAAGCCAGATTGTCTGTTACGGGACCTCTCTCCTCTGCCTGGGTGCTGGGCCTAAATTTATGAAAATGGACTGTTGTAGTGGTGGGTGACGTGAAGCCTGATTCTCTGCTATGACATGAAGACTGATTCTCTGCTGACATAAAGCCAGATTGTCTGTTACGGGACCTCTCTTCTCTGCCTGGGTGCTGGGCCTAAATTTATGAAAATGGACTCTTACAGTGGTGGGTGACGTGAAGCCTGATTCTCTGCTATGACATGAAGACTGATTCTCTGCTGACATGAAGCCAGATCCTCTGTTACGGGACCTCTCTCCTCTGCCTGGGTGCTGGGCCTAAATATCTGACAATGGACTGTTGCAATGGTGGCTGACGTGAAGCCTCATTCTCTGCTATGACATGCAGACTAATTCTCTGCTGACATGAAGCCAGATTGTCTGTTACGGGACCTCTCTCCTCTGCCTGGGTGCTGGGCCTAAATTTATGAAAATGGACTCTTACAGTGGTGGGTGACGTGAAGCCTGATTCTCTGCTATGACATGAAGACTGATTCTCTGCTGACATGAAGCCAGATCCTCTGTCACGGGACCTCTCTCCTCTGCCTGTGTGCTGGGCCTAAATATATGCCAATGGACTGTTGCAGTGGTGGCTGACGTGAAGCCTCATTCTCTGCTATGACATGCAGACTAATTCTCTGCTGACATGAAGCCAGATTGTCTGTTACGGGACCTCTCTCCTCTGCCTGGGTGCTGGGCCTAAATTTATGAAAATGGACTGTTGCAGTGGTGGGTGACGTGAAGCTTGATTCTCTGCTATGATATGAAGACTGATTCTCTGCTGACATAAAGCCAGATCCTCTGTTACGGGACCTCTCTCCTCTGCCTGGGTGCTGGGCCTAAATATCTGACAATGGACTGTCGCATTGGTGGCTGACGTAAAGCCTATTCTCTGCTATGACATGCAGACTAATTCTCTGCTGACATGAAGCCAGATTGTCTGTTACGGGACCTCTCTCCTCTGCCTGGGTGCTGGGCCTAAATTTATGAAAATGGACTGTTGCAGTGGTGGGTGACGTGAAGCCTGATTCTCTGCTATGACATGCAGACTAATTCTCTGCTGACATGAAGCCAGATTGTCTGTTACGGGACCTCTCTCCTTTGCCTGGGTGCTGGGCCTAAATTTATGAAAATGGACTGTTGCAGTGGTGGGTGACGTGAAGCCTGATTCTCTGCTATGACATGAAGACTGATTCTCTGCTGACATGAAGCCAGATTGTCTGTTACGGGACCTCTCTCCTCTGCCTGGGTGCTGGGCCTAAATTTATGAAAATGGACTCTTACAGTGGTGGGTGACGTGAAGCCTGATTCTCTGCTATGACATGAAGACTGATTCTCTGCTGACATGAAGCCAGATCCTCTGTTACGGGACCTCTCTCCTCTGCCTGTGTGCTGGGCCTAAATATATGCCAATGGACTGTTGCAGTGGTGGCTGATGTGAAGCCTCATTCTCTGCTATGACATGCAGACTAATTCTCTGCTGACATGAAGCTAGATTGTCTGTTACGGGACCTCTCTCCTCTGCCTGGGTGCTGGGCCTAAATTTATGAAAATGGACTGTTGCAGTGGTGGGTGACGTGAAGCCTGATTCTCTGCTATGACATGAAGACTGATTCTCTGCTGACATGAAGCCAGATTGTCTGTTACGGGACCTCTCTCCTCTGCCTGGGTGCTGGGCCTAAATTTATGAAAATGGATTTTTGCAGTGGTGGGTGACGTGAAGCCTGATTCTCTGCTATGACATGAAGACTGATTCTCTGCTGACATGAAGCCAGATTGTCTGTTACGGCACCTCTCTCCTCTGCCTGGGTGCCGGGGCCTAAATATCTGAGAATGGACTGTTCCAGTGGTGGGTGACGGGAAGCCAGATTCTCTGCTATGGGACCTCTCTCCAATTGATTTTGGTTAATTTTTATTTATTTAACTTTTATTTTAATTCATTTCCCTATCCACATTTGTTTGCAGGGGATTTACCTACATGTTGCTGCCTTTTGCAGCCCTCTAGCCCTTTCCTGGGCTGTTTTACAGCCGTTTTAGTGCCGAAAAGTTTGGGTCCCCATTGACTTCAATGGGGTTCGGGTTCGGGACGAAGTTCGGATCGGGTTCAGATCCCGAACCCGAACATTTTCGGGAAGTTTGGCCGAACTTCTCGAACCCGAACATCCAGGTGTTCGCTCAACTCTAATTATCGCTCCTTAGTCAGCTTATACTACATATATTTCCAACAAACTTTATTAACTGTGACACATAACTTCATAGTAATAAAATTACAATAAACATTTCATGCGAAAATTTCATGCGAAAAATTCCCCCATGCGAAAATTTCCCCTTGCGAAAATTTCTCATGCGGAAATTTTCATGCGAATAAAAGGCAAGCGAATATCTCGCGAAAATTTTTTTCTCGAACATTCATAAAATTAATCCAATTATTATAGAATTTCCATTCGAGGCTCTTTTTCAAATATAATACTAAAATCTCATTACAATAATAAAATGTCATTAAAATAATAATTTAACTAAAAATAATCTGGATTCCTATGTGGTTCATAATGGTAATGCTATATGGATGTGGGGCCCCCAGCGAAGGAGAGATCGGAGTGCCGATGTCTCATCCGCAGGGGGCATCCACCTGAAGTTCTCTTCCATTTACAGAAATCCAAATATTTCAAAATCTGCATTGAGACCTTCAGGTAACAGGGTATTGAAATCATATATACGTCTCGCTTCCTGTCTTGACATATTGGAGATATGATCCCCTCCCCTCCAATGTCTATCTATTTTTTCAAATGCCATAAATCTTAATTGGGAGGGGTCTTGGTAATGGTGATCTTTAAAATGTTTAGACAATGAGTGTTTCTCATATCCTGTTCTGATCTTAGTCATATGTTCTGCAATCCTGACCTTTAGTAGCCTTTTTGTTCTCCCTATATATTGTTTTTTACAGGGGCACTCAATTAGGTACAGGACATTTGATGTATTGCATGACAAGAATGTATCGATTTCATATATAAATGTATTAGATGTAGAGGAGACTATATTTGTCTTTTTCGGAAATTTTGTGTCTTTGCATTTACTGCAAGTATTGCACCTATAAAATCCCTTTAGATTGAAATAATTTTTTTGGGTATTATTCTTTTTACCTTTAACAGTCGGTGCTATTTTAAGGGCCAGATTAGGTGCTCTTGTGTACACAACCTGTGGACCATTAGTTAAATATGGTCCTATCACTTTATCATTTGTGATATGATGCCAATGATTATGAATAATGGCTTCAATCTTCCTATATTGCGCACTATAGGGTAAAATAATCCTCATTAGATCTCCAATTTTGGGGTCAATTCCTATTTTAGGCTCTCTTTTTTCTTCAAAAAACGTTTTCCTCTCCATATTTTTCACTTCTTCTAAGGATTTCTCGACCTGTTTTAGGGGATATTTTTTTGTCAAAAACTGTTCCTTCATGGACATAGCTTCTCTAATGTAGTCCTCTTCTTTCGTACAATTCCGTCGTAACCTCCTAAATTGTCCCTTAGGGATATTCAGCAGCCATCTTGGAAGATGGCAGCTTGTGTAAAGGATTTAGCTATTTCTAGCTATATCCTTTTGGTATGTTTGACAGACCAGCTTATCATCTTCCACTATAATAGTCAGATCCAAAATTTCTATTTGTTTTTTATCGACTTTTCAACTGAATTTGATGTTCTTCTCATTCTGATTTACATAATCGAGGAACAATACTAATTGTTCCTCTGTCCCCCGCCAGATGAAGAGCACGTCATCAATGAATCTTCACCATAGCACCAGGTCTGTCCCCAGTCTGGGTGCTATATGTTGATCCTCCCATTGTGCCATAAACAAGTTGGCATAACTGGGGGCGAACCTGGTGCCCATGGCGGTGCCCCTCATCTGGAGGAAGAAATCGGAATTATATACAAAATAATTGTGGGTCGGGATATGTTGTACCCCCTCCGCTATGTATTCTATTTGATCCGGTAAGTATTCCCCATATGACGTCAATTGTTGTGTCAGAGCCTCTAATCCCTGATCGTGTCTTATGATGGTATATAGGGAATTGACGTCAAGGGTCCCAAGGATCCAATTCGGTTCATAATTAAGGTTCTCAATGATCTGAACTACCTGCGTTGTATCCCTAATATAAGCGAATGTCTTCCTCACTACAGGTTGTAGTAGTCTGTCTAAATATTGGGACAAGTTGGATGTATATGATCCTATCCCGGAGATGATAGGTCTCCCCGGAGGGTCCAGTATATTTTTGTGCACCTTTGGTATAGTGTAGAAAACAGGCATACGTTCAGATGTACCCATAATAAATTTGGATTCATGTTCATTTAGAAATCCTCTTACACGGCCTTGTTCTACATATAATTCCAAAGATTCCACAAATTCTGTCACTGGATCCTTTTGTAGTTTTAAATAGGTTTCCATGTCTCCTAGTTGTCTTCTACATTCCCCATATTTACATGTGTCTAAAATCACAATTGCCCCCCCTTTGTCAGCTGGACGCACAGTTATATTATCATTTTGTTGCAATTGTTTAATTGCATGAATTTCATGTGGTTTTAGATTATTAAATCTTCTTGGATCCCTTTTGATTTTCCTTATGTCCGCCTCCACATTTTTCTTAAAAGTGATAATGTCTTGTCCCATTTCATGTCTTGGATATGATTTACTTTTTAACTTAAGGTCCGTATGCACATATATCCCTTGTGCTTGCCCTGTTGTAATTATAGGGTTCTTCAAAAAATGATTTTTTTAGACATAGTTTACGTATAAACTTTTCTACCCCTATATAGGTGTCAAATTTACTTAATGGTGCCGTGGGCGCAAATTTCAATCCTTTATTTAACAACGTGTGTTGTGCCTTAGTAAGGGTCACTGAGCTTAAGTTTATTATGGAGCTATCCTCCTCTATTGGTGTCTCCTGTGATTTGTCCTTTCCCTTCCTTCTCTTACCTCTTCGTGTCTTCTGGTTTCTAAGTTTTGATTGTGCTGGTGTTTGTGATGATTCCCTACGTATGTCCCTCTGCTGTTGTGAGATGCGTACTGGTTCCTCGTTTGATGTGTTCTCTGAGAATACTGATTCAGATTTTTCTTCTGTGTTTCCTCCCTGTGTCTCAAATTGTAATTGTGTCCTGTGACTGGTGTCGTGTAATAGTGATCCTGTGGTGATTGTCGGGAGGATCTCGTCCGGATTCTGTGGTGTGGGGGTGTGCGGTCTAAAAAAAGGGGATTACTCAGTGTTTCATATCTATTCGTAGTTGGGATATTGTATTGTGACGGTCTTTCTTTATTTATATCTCTTTCTCTCTGACTTAGGGTTTTGATAATATTTGGTCGATCTTCTGTTATATTCTGTCTGTCGGTGTGATCCAGATCTTATACCGAACGTGGATCAATTAATAGAGGTGTAACCTGTATGGATATTTAAGGAAGGAATGGAGGATCTCATAACTAGCTACTGAGGAAGAGGTCTGAGACCTCGAAACGCGTATAGCGGATGGGATCCTTATATTGAAAAGACACCTCTCTACATTGACGGCTCTCTACATTGACATCAGACGGCTGTTTGATACCACCCCCGATCCTCTACAGGAATCCTAAACTAACTAATGAACAAGGACATCCTGAAGTCCTGATCACATGGACTGCTGATAATACGCAGGACGCCAGCAACACGTGGGGACATATAACTGTGAGTTACGAGGAGGTGGCTAACTACCGCAGTGATATTGTGGAAATTTAACATCTTAACACAGCAAGGAAGTCGGGTGAGTGCGCTGACCTGCGGTGGGACGCCGCCACAGGCAGAGACAAGCCAACCAGGACATCAAACAGTGAGTAACTACTCAGCATTGATACTGAGTGAGACCGAGGACTATATTCCCTAGTAGCGATTTATACGATTGAGACTCTTTGAAGCGCTAATATTAGCGCATATATTCACACATGCAAATTTTATTGGACAGTTTTACAGGATTCTAACTTACTTATCTGGAACCTATAGATAGACTATTGTTTATTGTATTGTAATCATTGTTGAATAAAAAGTACTGTGATTAATATTAGATGGACCTGATGTGTAGCGCCAGTTATTGAGTGCCCACTATATACTATATACAATTTCTTACTTGCCAATGTGGTTTGGGTGAACCACACCTTAGTGAGAGCACCTGACCTGGTTATCTAAAGGGTGAGCCACTATTAACCCTGTATCATCTGTACAAATTGGTCATAAAATGTGATCTGATCTTCATCTAAGTCATAACAATAGAGAATCACAGTCTGCTTAAACTAATAACAAACAAAGAATTAAATGTTACAATGTTTTTTATTGAACATACCATGTAAACATTCACAGTGTAGGTGTAAAAAGTATGTGAACCACTAGACTAATTACATCTCCAAGAGCTAATTGGAGTGAGGTGTCAGCCAACTGGAGTCAAATCAATGAGATGAGATTGGAGGTGTTGGTTACAGCTGCCCTGGGTTTGCACACCAGTTCTGGGTTTGCTTTTCACATGAAGCATTGCCTGATGTGAATGATGCCTCGATCTCAGAAGACCTACGATTAACCCCTTAGTGACCACCCATGCGTGTTTTTACGGCGGTCACTAAGGGGCTTTAGGCTGGGCCGCCGCGTTTTTACGGCGGCCCGGTCTAAGCGCTGCATGGCTCCCTCGTGCAGCGGGGAGCGCGGACCCGGCTCTCACATGAGAGCCGGGACCCCGCTCTAACAGCCCGGACCGGCAGGAGTGCCGATCCAGGCTGTTTAACCCTTTACATGCCGGGCGCAATAGCGCCCGCTGCATGTAAAGTGGTGACAGAGGGAGCGGACTCCCTCTGTCTCCCATCAGCACCCCGAAAATAAGATTGCGGGGTGCTGATGTGTTCGGAAGCTTACCTTGCTTCCGATCAGGGCCCCGAGCCTGTCTTCAGTTCTCTCCAGCAGGCTGTGCCTCTCTGGCGCAGCCTGCTGGTCAATGTTTGAAATGCATTGCTATTGAAATGTAATGCCTTATAGAGATAATGCATTACATTTTAAAAGCAATCAAAATACTGTATATTATAGTCCCCTTGTGGGACTTTTAAGTAGTAAAAAAAATAATAAAAATACACATTTATTAAATAAAAAAAATTCAATAAAATAAAAAAATATGCTTTTTTTTCCATTGAAAATACGCTTTTCAATGAAAAAAATTGCAAAAAGAAAATATCCCCCATATGTTTGGTATTGCCGCGTCCGTAACGACCCGGACTACATAAATATTACATAAATTATCCCCTATGGTGAACGCCGTAAAAAATAAAAATAAAAAAAAGACAGAATTTCTAATTTATTCTTAGTTTCCACCGAAAAAAATAACAAGCGATCAAAAAGCGCCATTTACTCCAAAATGATACCAATGAAAAATACAAGTTGTCCCTCAAAAATAAAGCCCTCACACAACTCCATATAAAAAGAAAAGAAAAAGTTATGGGTCTTGTGAAGTGGCAATGCAAAATCATTTTTTTGGTTAATAAAAGGGGTTTTATTGGAAAAAAAAGTAGTAAAACGTAAAAAAAATTATAAGTATTTAGTATCACTGTAATCGTACTGACCCAGAGAATAAAGATATTATGTTATTTGTACCGAAAAATGAACGCCGTAAAATTTATAATGTAAAAACGCAGTGGCAGTATTGCTATTTTCCCCATCTCCCTCCCAGAAAGAGTTAATAAAAGTTAATCAGAAAGTTATGTGTACCCCAAAATGGTGCCATTGAAAACTACAACTTGTCCCGTAAAAAACAAGCCCTCATAAAGCTATATAGACGAAAAAATATAAAAGTTATAGCTCTTGGAACGAGACCATGAAAAAAGGAAGAAAAACGCTAGGTCATAAAGGCCCAAACAGGCTTGGTCACTAAGGGGTTAAGAATTGTTGACTTGCATAAAGCTGGAAAGGGTTATAAAACTATCTCCAAAAGCCTTGCTGTTCATCAGTCCACGGTAAGACAAATTGCCTATAAATGGAAAAGTTCAGCACTGCTGCTACTCTCCCTAAGAGTTGCCGTCCTGTAAAGATAACTGCAAAAGCACAGCACAGACTGGAGGATACCACAGAGGATGCCACTGCTGTCCCAAAAAAACATTGCTGTACGTTTACGGTTTGCACAAGAGCACCTGGATGTTCCACAGCAGTACTGGGAAAATATTCTGTGGACAGATGGAACCAAAGTTGAGTTGTTTGGAAGAAACACACAACACTATGTGTGGAGAAAAAGAGGCACAGCACACCAACATCAAAACCTCATCCCAACTGTGAAGTATGGTGGTGGGGGCATCATGGTTTGGGGCTGCTTTGCTGCGTCAGGGCCTGGACGGATTGCTATCATTGAAGGAAAAATGAATTCCCAAGTTTATCATTTTGCAGGAGAACTTAAGGCCATCTGTCCACCAGCTGAAGTTAAACAGAAGATGGGTGTTGCAACAGGACAACGACCTAAAGCATAGAAGTAAATCAACAACAGAATGGCTTAAACATAAGAAAATGCTCCTTCTGGAGTGGCCCAGTCACAGCCCTGACCTCAACCCGATTGAGATGCTGTGGCATGACCTCAAGAAAGCGATTCACACCAGACATCACAAAAATGTTGCTGAACTGAAACAGTTCTGTAAAGAGGAACGGTCAAGAATTACTCCTGACCGTTGTGCACGTCTGATCTGCAACTACAGGAAACGTTTGGTTGAAGTTATTGCTGCCAAAGGAGGTTCAACCAGTTATTAAATCCAAGGGTTCCCATACTTTTTCCACCTGTACTGTGAATGTTTACATGGTGTGTTCAATAAAAACATGGTAACATTTAATTATTTGTGTGTTATTAGTTTAAGCAGACTGTGATTGTCTATTGTTGTGACTTAGATGAAGATCAGATCACATTTTATGACCAATGTATACAGAAATCCATATCATTCCAAAGGGTTCACATACTTTTTCTTGCAACTGTATATATATATATATATACACACACACATATATATATATATATATATATACACACACACACACAATCTTAAGGTTTTTCTCTTTTTTGTTAAAAGACTAAAGGACTGAAGTCCAAGAAAGTTCAGAGAAGGACAACAAATTATGTACACGTATACTATATTGTCAATGGACCACAGATTTTATAGCACAAAAGTATAACTGTGGTGCAATTGCAAGCACCAAAAGTATAAATAATACAAGAACAGTCCCTACAATATACAGCTGAGAAAAATTAAATTCAACTTTATGTATACAGAAATGCAAAGTGCTGTCGCAGTATATAACCTTTATCTGCAAAGAGCTGTAGAGATAAATAATTTTATTTTCCCTTGTCACTCTCTGAGAGAAGACAGATGTTGGAGTTACCAATTGCTTTATCACAAGTTCTTCATATAAATATGTATACAGTGCCTTGCAAAAGTATTCACCCCCTTGACTTTTTTCGTGTTTTGGTGCCTCACAACCTGGAATTAACATGGATTGTTTGAGGTTTTGCATCTGACTCCTGAACCGCTTGCTGTTGCCTGCGGTTTTGGTTGCTCGTTCAATCACAGGTGAGGGCCGCTAGTTTGTTGCCTCACTTGTGGTTGCCACTGGCAACATTTGGTGTGTGGCAGTAGAGCAGCTGGAGCTGGTTGCTAGGCTGCTCGCTGTCATAGCAGGCAGTTGTCTCTGGCAACTTGTGTGATTGGTGTGCACTTCCCATGTTTGGTGTGCACAGGGTTGTTTGTGTGTTTACTTCCCCTTTAAGTTGCTGTTTTCCCTTGTCTGGTGTGTGAAGGGTTAATTCCCTTCCTAGGCTGTGAGCACTGGGTGTGTCCGCGTGGGTGTGGCCACTTTGGGCTATAAAGCCTTGTTGGAGATCAGAATCTGAGGGGTGCTTCAGCCATGCTTTGCTGGAGACACCCTCTTGGTATTTACACCTGCCAGTGGGGGCGACCCTTGTGGTCATAAACAAATTGTTACAAATTGTTATATATTGTTATACACGATGTTATGAGGATGTGTTTGTGTATCATATCTATTTATTGCAGTGTATGGTTTCCTGGTGTCCTGTGTGGTGTGTGTGCTCTGTCTATTGTGTTTGTGGACAACAGCACTTATACTTGGGTCCCAGGCTCTGTGTCTGTGGCAGGTAGGTGTTAGTACTAGTTGCACTTACCTGCCATTGCCATATGACTGTTCCTGTTCCCCTTTCTTTATAGTTTGGCCATTTTTAGACTCCTATTTCTCCATGTCCAGGAGGAACAGGTAGTCTACCCAGCTCCTAGCTTAGGGACCCGAGGTTCCAGAGCATGAGTCCTCCTACCTTCAAGGTCGGCTCATGTCGCTAGGAGTTAGGGTCAGATTAGGGAAGCAATAGGAGGTGACCTGCTCCCTAATTCTGTGGTTCTGGCCAAGTTGTGACAACCATCTTCTGTCATCGCACGGCTGAGGGTTTTCCCCATTCTCAGCCGTGACACAAATAGGACAAAATAGCTGAAAAAGTCAATGTGCATAACAATTCACCCAACTAAAGTCAATACTTTGTAGAGCCACCTTTTGCGGCAATCACAGCTCCAAGTCGCTTTGGATAAGTCTCTATGAGCTTGCTACATCTTACCACTGGGATTTTTGCCCATTCCTTCTTTCAAAACTGCTCCAGCTCCTTCAAGTTGGATGGTTTGTGCTTGTGAACAGCAATCTTTAAGTCTGACCACAAATGTTCTATTGGATTAAGATCTGAACTTTGACTAGGCCATTCCAACACATTTACATGTTTCCCCTTTTCCACTCAAGTGTTGCTTTAGCAGTGTGTTTGAGGTCATTGTCCTGCTGGAAGGTGCAGCTCCGTCCTAGCCTCAAATCTTGCAAAGAGTAGTACAGGTTTTGCTCAAGAATATCCCTGTATTTAGCAACATCCACCTTTTCCTCAACTCTGACCAGTTTCCCAGTTCCAGCTGCTGAAAAGCATCCCCACAGCACGATGGTGTTCTTTGGGTGATGTAATATGTTGGGTTTGCGCCAGACATAGCATTTTCTTTGATGGACGAAAATTTCAATTTTAGTCTTATCAGACCAGAGCGCCTTCCTCCATACATTTTATCTCCCACATGCCTTTTCGCAAACTCACAACGTGCCTTTTTATTTTCAGCGGATAGTAATGGCTTTCTTCTGGCCACTCTGCCATAAAGCCCAACTCTATGGAGCGTACGGCTTATTGTCGTCCTATGTACAGATACTGCAATCTCTGCTGTGGAACTCTGCAGTATCTCCAGGGTTAACTCTGCAGCATCTCTGTGCTTCCTCTCTGATTAATGCCCTCCTTGCCTGGTCCATAAGTTTTGGTGGGCGGCCGTCTCTTGCCAGGTTTTCTGTTGTGCCATATTCTTTCCATTTGATTATGATTAGAGTTGAGCGAACACCTGGATGTTCGGGTTCGAGAAGTTCGGCCGAACATCCCGGAAATGTTCGGGTTCGGGATCCGAACCCGATCCGAACTTCGTCCCGAACCCGAACCCCATTGAAGTCAATGGGGACCCGAACTTTTCGGCACTAAAACGGCTGTAAAACAGCCCAGGAAAGGGCTAGAGGGCTGCAAAAGGCAGCAACATGTAGGTAAATCCCCTGCAAACAAATGTGGATAGGGAAATTAATTAAAATAAAAATTAAATAAATAAAAATTAACCAAAATCAATTGGAGAGAGGTTCCATAGCAGAGAATCTGGCTTCCCGTCACCCACCACTGGAACAGTCCATTCTCAGATATTTAGGCCCCGGCACCCAGGCAGAGGAGAGAGGTCCCGTAACAGACAATCTGGCTTCATGTCAGCAGAGAATCAGTCTTCATGTCATAGCAGAGAATCAGGCTTCACGTCACCCACCACTGTAAGAGTCCATTTTCATAAATTTAGGCCCAGCACCCAGGCAGAGGAGAGAGGTCCCGTAACAGACAATCTGGCTTCATGTCAGCAGAGAATCAGTCTTCATATCATAGCAGAGAATCAGGCTTCACGTCACCCACCACTGTAACAGTCCATTTTCATAAATTTAGGCCCAGCACCCAGGCAGAGGAGAGAGGTCCCGTAACAGACAATCTGGCTTCATGTCAGGAGAGAATCAGTCTTCATGTCATAGCAGAGAATCAGGCTTCACGTCACCCACCACTGCAACAGTCCATTTTCATAAATTTAGGCCCAGCACCCAGGCAGAGGAGAGAGGTCCCGTAACAGACAATCTGGCTTCATGTCAGCAGAGAATTAGTCTGCATGTCATAGCAGAGAATCAGGCTTCACGTCAGCCACCAATGCAACAGTCCATTGTCAGATATTTAGGCCCAGCACCCAGGCAGAGGAGAGAGGTCCCGTAACAGAGGATCTGGCTTCATGTCACCAGAGAATCAGTCTGCATGTCATAGCAGAGAATCAGGCTTCACGTCACCCACCACTGCAACAGTCCATTTTCATAAATTTAGGCCCAGCACCCAGGCAGAGGAGAGAGGTCCCGTAACAGAGGATCTGGCTTCATGTCACCAGAGAATCAGTCTGCATGTCATAGCAGAGAATCAGGCTTCACGTCAGCCACCACTGCAACAATCCATTGGCATATATTTAGGCCTAGCACACAGGCAGAGGAGAGAGGTCCCGTAACAGACAATCTGGCTTCATGTCAGCAGAGAATCAGTCTTCATATCATAGCAGAGAATCAGGCTTCACGTCAGCCACCAATGCAACAGTCCATTGTCAGATATTTAGGCCCAGCACCCAGGCAGAGGAGAGAGGTCCCGTAACAGAGGATCTGGCTTCATGTCAGCAGAGAATCAGTCTTCATGTCATAGCAGAGAATCAGGCTTCACGTCACCCACCACTGTAAGAGTCCATTTTCATAAATTTAGGCCCAGCACCCAGGCAGAGGAGAGAGGTCCCGTAACAGACAATCTGGCTTCATGTCAGCAGAGAATTAGTCTGCATGTCATAGCAGAGAATCAGGCTTCACGTCAGCCACCACTGCAACAGTCCATTGTCATAAATTCAGGCCCAGCACCCAGGCAGAGGAGAGAGGTCCCGTAACAGACAATCTGGCTTCATGTCAGCAGAGAATCAGTCTGCATGTCATAGCAGAGAATGAGGCTTCACGTCACCCACCACTGCAACAGTCCATTTTCATAAATTTAGGCCCAGCACCCAGGCAGAGGAGAGAGGTCCCGTAACAGAGGATCTGGCTTCATGTCAGCAGAGAATCAGTCTGCATGTCATAGCAGAGAATCAGGCTTCACGTCAGCCACCACTGCAACAGTCCATTGTCATAAATTTAGGCCCAGCACCCAGGCAGAGGAGAGAGGTCCCGTAACAGACAATCTGGCTTCATGTCAGCAGAGAATTAGTCTGCATGTCATAGCAGAGAATCAGGCTTCACGTCAGCCACCACTGCAACAATCCATTGGCATATATTTAGGCCTAGCACACAGGCAGAGGAGAGAGGTCCCGTAACAGACAATCTGGCTTCATGTCAGCAGAGAATCAGTCTTCATATCATAGCAGAGAATCAGGCTTCACGTCAGCCACCAATGCAACAGTCCATTGTCAGATATTTAGGCCCAGCACCCAGGCAGAGGAGAGAGGTCCCGTAACAGACAATCTGGCTTCATGTCAGCAGAGAATCAGTCTGCATGTCATAGCAGAGAATGAGGCTTCACGTCACCCACCACTGCAACAGTCCATTTTCATAAATTTAGGCCCAGCACCCAGGCAGAGGAGAGAGGTCCCGCAACAGAGGATCTGGCTTCATGTCAGCAGAGAATCAGTCTGCATGTCATAGCAGAGAATCAGGCTTCACGTCAGCCACCACTGCAACAGTCCATTGTCATAAATTCAGGCCCAGCACCCAGGCAGAGGAGAGAGGTCCCGTAACAGACAATCTGGCTTCATGTCACCAGAGAATCAGTCTGCATGTCATAGCAGAGAATGAGGCTTCACGTCAGCCACCACTGCAACAATCCATTGGCATATATTTAGGCCTAGCACACAGGCAGAGGAGAGGTTCATTCAACTTTGGGTAGCCTTGCAATATAATGGTAAAATGAAAATAAAAATAGGATTGAATGAGGAAGTGCCCTGGAGTCCAATAATATATGGTTATGGGGAGGTAGTTAATGTCTAATCTGGACAAGGGACGGACAGGTCCTGTGGGATCCATGCCTGGTTCATTTTTATGAACGTCAGCTTGTCCACATTGGCTGTAGACAGGCGGCTGCGTTTGTCTGTAATGACGCCCCCTGCCGTGCTGAATACACGTTCAGACAAAACGCTGGCTGCCGGGCAGGCCAGCACCTCCAAGGCATAAAAGGCTAGCTCTGGCCACGTGGACAATTTAGAGACCCAGAAGTTGAATGGGGCCGAACCATCAGTCAGTACGTGGAGGGGTGTGCACACGTACTGTTCCACCATGTTAGTGAAATGTTGCCTCCTGCTAACACGTTGCGTATCAGGTGGTGGTGCAGTTAGCTGTGGCGTGTTGACAAAAGTTTTCCACATCTCTGCCATGCTAACCCTGCCCTCAGAGGAGCTGGCCGTGACACAGCTGCCTTGGCGACCTCTTGCTCCTCCTCTGCCTTGGCCTTGGGCTTCCACTTGTTCCCCTGTGACATTTGGGAATGCTCTCAGTAGCGCGTCTACCAACGTGCGCTTGTACTCGCGCATCTTCCTATCACGCTCCAGTGCAGGAAGTAAGGTGGGCACATTGTCTTTGTAGCGTGGATCCAGCAGGGTGGCAACCCAGTAGTCCGCACAGGTTAAAATGTGGGCAACTCTGCTGTCGTTGCGCAGGCACTGCAGCATGTAGTCGCTCATGTGTGCCAGGCTGCCCAGGGGTAAGGACAAGCTGTCCTCTGTGGGAGGCGTATCGTCATCGTCCTGCCTTTCCCCCCAGCCACGCACCAGTGATGGACCCGAGCTGCGTTGGGTGCCACCCCGCTGTGACCATGCTTCATCCTCATCCTCCTCCACCTCCTCCTCATCCTCGTCCTCCTCGTCCTCCAGTAGTGGGCCCTGGCTGGCCACATTTGTACCTGGCCTCTGCTGTTGCCAAAAACCTCCCTCTGAGTCACTTCGAAGAGACTGGCCTGAAAGTGCTAAAAATGACCCCTCTTCCTCCTCCTCCTCCTCCTCCTCCTGGGCCACCTCCTCTTCCATCATCGCCCTAAGTGTTTTCTCAAGGAGACATAGAAGTGGTATTGTAACGCTGATAACGGTGTCATCGCCACTGGCCATGTTGGTGGAGTACTCGAAACAGCGCAACAGGGCACACAGGTCTCGCATGGAGGCCCAGTCATTGGTGGTGAAGTGGTGCTGTTCTGTAGTGCGACTGACCCGTGCGTGCTGCAGCTGAAACTCCACTATGGCCTGCTGCTGCTCGCACAGTCTGTCCAGCATGTGCAAGGTGGAGTTCCACCTGGTGGGCACGTCGCATATGAGGCGGTGAGCGGGAAGGCCGAAGTTACGCTGTAGCGCAGACAGGCGAGCAGCGGCAGGATGTGAACGCCGGAAGCGCGAACAGACGGCCCGCACTTTATGCAGCAGCTCTGACATGTCGGGGTAGTTGTGAATGAACTTCTGCACCACCAAATTCAGCACATGCGCCAAGCAAGGGATGTGCGTCAAATTGGCTAGTCCCAGAGCTGCAACGAGATTTCGCCCATTATCACACACCACCAGGCCGGGCTTGAGGCTCACCGGCAGCAACCACTCGTCGGTCTGTTGTTCAATACCCCGCCACAACTCAGGAGGAGGAAGCCGAGAAGGAGGAGGTGGCAACAGGAGGCAAAGAATGTTGCCCTGCGATCCTTGGCGGCGGAAGGACGTGCGCCAAACAGCTCTCCGCCTGGGGCCCAGCTGCCACTACATTTACCCAGTGTGCAGTTAGGGAGATATAGCGTCCCTGGCCGTGCTTACTGGTCCACGTATCTGTGGTTAGGTGGACCTTGCTACAGATGGCGTTGCGCAGTGCACACTTGATTTTATCGGATACTTGGTTGTGCAGGGAAGGCACGGCTCTCTTGGAGAAGTAGTGCCGGCTGGGAACAACATACTGTGGGACAGCAAGCGACATGAGCTGTTTGAAGCTGTCTGTGTCCACCAGCCTAAATGACAGCATTTCATAGGCCAGTAGTTTAGAAATGCTGGCATTCAGGGCCAGGGATCGAGGGTGGCTAGGTGGGAATTTACGCTTTCTATCAAATGTTTGTGAGATGGAGAGCTGAACGCTGGCGTGTGACATGGTTGAGACGCTTGGTGACGGAGGTGGTGGTGGTGGTGTTGGTGGTACATCCCCTGTTTGCTGGGCGGCAGGTGCCAACGTTCCTCCAGAGGCGGAGGAAGAGGCCGAGGCGGCAGCAGCAGAATAGGCCGAGGCGGCAGCAGCAGAAGAGGTAGCAGGGGGAGCCTGAGTGACTTCCTTGGTTTTAAGGTGTTTACTCCACTGCAGTTCATGCTTTGCATGCAGGTGCCTGGTCATGCAGGTTGTGCTCAGGTTCAGAACGTTAATGCCTCGCTTCAGGCTCTGATGGCACAGCGTGCAAACCACTCGGGTCTTGTCGTCAGCACATTGTTTGAAGAAGTGCCATGCCAGGGAACTCCTTGAAGCTGCCTTTGGGGTGCTCGGTCCCAGATGGCGGCGGTCAGTAGCAGGCGGAGTCTCTTGGCGGCGGGTGTTCTGCTTTTGCCCACTGCTCCCTCTTTTGCTACGCTGTTGGCTCGGTCTCACCACTGCCTCTTCCTCCGAACTGTGAAAGTCAGTGGCACGACCTTCATTCCATGTGGGGTCTAGGACCTCATCGTCCCCTGCATCGTCTTCCACCCAGTCTTGATCCCTGACCTCCTGTTCAGTCTGCACACTGCAGAAAGACTCAGCAGTTGGCACCTGTGTTTCGTCATCATCAGAGACATGCTGAGGTGGTATTCCCATGTCCTCATCATCAGGAAACATAAGTGGTTGTGCGTCAGTGCATTCTATGTCTTTCACCGCTGGGGAAGGGCTAGGTGGATGCCCTTGGGAAACCCTGCCAGCGGAGTCTTCAAACAGCATAAGAGACTGCTGCATAACTTGAGGCTGAGACAGTTTCCCTGGTATGCATGGGGGTGATGTGACAGACTGATGGGGTTGGTTTTCAGGCGCCATCTGTGCGCTTTCTGCAGAAGACTGGGTGGGAGATAATGTGAACGTGCTGGATCCACTGTCGGCCACCCAATTGACTAATGCCTGTACCTGCTCAGGCCTTACCATCCTTAGAACGGCATTGGGCCCCACCATATATCGCTGTAAATTCTGGCGGCTACTGGGACCTGAGGTAGTTGGTACACTAGGACGTGTGGATGTGGCAGAACGGCCACGTCCTCTCCCAGCACCAGAGGGTCCACTAACACCACCACGACCATGTCCACGTCCGCGTCCCTTACTAGATGTTTTTCTCATTGTTATGGTTCACCACAACAACAAATATATTATTTGGCCCAATGTATTGTATTCAAATTCAGCGGGATATAAATTTGAGGCCTAGTATTTAGGCGCTGGGTGACCGGTATGGATTTAGTGACAGAATTAGACTTGGAAATGCACAGAAGCGTGTGTGTGAAGTTATTCTGAATGACCCTATGTGCACCTTGAATATTATATACCCTTTTTGGGATAGATTTCAAATAGCTCTGATATAGCAGGAACCACTAAATTATGAAATTGCTAAATTGGGAATTGTATTTCAACCCAGAACAAAAAATGTGCTTTGACGGACACTAAATATCTTGCCCAGCAACAACAGTACAGCGGTAACGAGAGATTTAGCAGGATATAAATTTGAGGCCTAGTATTTAGGCGCTGGGTGACAGGTATGGGTTTAGTGACAGAATTAGACTTGAAAATACACAGTAGCGGGTGTGTGTGAAGTTATTCTGAATGACCCAATGTGCACCTTGAATATTATATACCCTTTTAGGGATAGATTTCAAATAGCTCTGATATAGCAGAAACCACTAAATTATGAAATTGCTAAATTGGGAATTGTACTTCAACCCAGAACAAAAAATGTGCTTTGACGGACACTAAATAACTTTCCCAGCTACAACAGGACAGCGGTAACGAGAGATTTAGCAGGATATAAATTTGAGGCCTAGTATTTAGGCGCTGGGTGACAGGTATGGGTTTAGTGACAGAATTAGACTTGAAAATACACAGTAGCGGGTGTGTGTGAAGTTATTCTGAATGACCCAATGTGCACCTTGAATATTATATACCCTTTTAGGGATAGATTTCAAATAGCTCTGATATAGCAGAAACCACTAAATTATGAAATTGCTAAATTGGGAATTGTACTTCAACCCAGAACAAAAAATGTGCTTTGACGGACACTAAATAACTTTCCCAGCTACAACAGGACAGCGGTAACGAGAGATTTAGCAGGATATAAATTTGAGGCCTAGTATTTAGGCGCTGGGTGACAGGTATGGGTTTAGTGACAGAATTAGACTTGAAAATACACAGTAGCGGGTGTGTGTGAAGTTATTCTGAATGACCCAATGTGCACCTTGAATATTATATACCCTTTTAGGGATAGATTTCAAATAGCTCTGATATAGCAGAAACCACTAAATTATGAAATTGCTAAATTGGGAATTGTACTTCAACCCAGAACAAAAAATGTGCTTTGACGGACACTAAATAACTTTCCCAGCTACAACAGGACAGCGGTAACGAGAGATTTAGCGGGATATAAATTTGAGGCCTAGTATTTAGGCGCTGGGTGACCGGTATGGATTTAGTGACAGAATTAGACTGGGATATGGCCAAAAAATAACCACACTATTGCTGGTTAAATGCACTTGGTGACGGGCGCAGCTTGCCCCTGATGTAGTATATGGCCAAAAAATGAACAGACTATTGCTGGTTAAATGCACTTGGTGTCACAGCTTGACCAACCACACTACTGAGGGTTAAATGCACTTGGTGACGGGCGCAGCTTGCCCCTGATGTAGTATATGGCCAAAAAATAAACAGACTATTGCTGGTTAAATGCACTTGGTGTGACAGCTTCACCCTGATGTAGGCTTTAGCCAGAAAACAACCACACCATTGAGGGTTAAATGCACTTGGTGACAGGCGCAGCTTGCCCCTGATTTTGTATATGGCCAAAAAATGAACAGACTATTGCTGGTTAAATGCACTTGGTGTGACAGCTTCACCCTGATGTAGGCTTTAGCCAAAAAACAACCACACCATTGAGGGTTAAATGCACTTGGTGACAGGCGCAGCTTGCCCCTGATTTTGTATATGGCCAAAAAATGAACAGACTATTGCTGGTTAAATGCACTTGGTGTGACAGCTTCACCCTGATGTAGGCTTTAGCCAAAAAACAACCACACCATTGAGGGTTAAATGCACTTGGTGACAGGCGCAGCTTGCCCCTGATTTTGTATATGGCCAAAAAATGAACAGACTATTGCTGGTTAAATGCACTTGGTGTGACAGCTTCACCCTGATGTAGGCTTTAGCCAAAAAACAACCACACCATTGAGGGTTAAATGCACTTGGTGACAGGCGCAGCTTGCCCCTGATTTTGTATATGGCCAAAAAATGAACAGACTATTGCTGGTTAAATGCACTTGGTGTGACAGCTTCACCCTGATGTAGGCTTTAGCCAAAAAACAACCACACCATTGAGGGTTAAATGCACTTGGTCGCAGCTTGTGCTGGCGCACCACAAGACACAAAATGGCCGCCGATCACCCCAGAAAAATGTGACTGACAAACGGTCTGGGCAGCCTAAAAACAGTGAGCAATTGAGGATCAGCAGCTCAATGATCCACAGCTGCAGATCGATCAGTTAATCAAGTCCTTTGGAGGAGTTAATCTGCCTAATCTCGCCCTACTGTCGCAGCCGCAACCTCTCCCTACGCTAATCAGAGCAGAGTGACGGGCGGCGCTATGTGACTCCAGCTTAAATAGAGGCTGGGTCACATGGTGCTCTGGCCAATCACAGCCATGCCAATAGTAGGCATGGCTGTGATGGCCTCTTGGGGCAAGTAGTATGACGCTTGTTGATTGGCTGCTTTGCAGCCTTTCAAAAAGCGCCAAGAAAGCGTCACAAAAGCGCCAAGAAAGCGACGAACACCGAACCCGAACCCGGACTTTTACGAAAATGTCCGGGTTCGGGTCCGTGTCACGGACACCCCAAAATTCGGTACGAACCCGAACTATACAGTTCGAGTTCGCTCATCCCTAATTATGATACATTTGATGGTGCTCCTGGGGATCATCAAAGATTTGGATATTTTTATAACCTAACCCTGACTACTTCTCAACAACATTGTCCCTTACTTGTTTGGAGAGTTCCTTGGTCTTCATGGCAGTGTTTGGTTAGTGACGCCTCTTGCTCAGGTGTTGCAGCCTCTGGGGCCTTTAAAAAAAGGTGTGTATATGTAATGACAGATAATGTGACACTTAGATTGCACACAGGATATCATTTCACTAATTATGTGACTTCTTAAGGTAATTGGTTGCATCAAATCTTTTTATGGGCTTCCTAGCAAAGGGGTGAAATTTTCTTTTTTCTTTTTCTAAACAATAACCATCTCACTGAAACGTTATTAGTAGAGAAGAGAAATTAGTGCTTATAAGAAATTAGTGCTTATAAGAAAAAAAAACCTCTAAAATTTAACTTTTAATCTAAACAAAATAAGAAAAAGATATTCATCTATAAAAAACTAATATGCCCACAAAAAGTGTGGTAGATACACAAAAGCTATTACTTCAAGCAGTATCCTAGGCAGATATACTTCCAAAACAATGAGGGCTGGTTAGCAGATTTACTCACGGTTACCATACACTTGCGGTACAAGTCAACTAGGATCGTTTCCGTCAAAGTAGATTTGCTGCTAGGTGAAAATGCGGTTGCCGCGCAAATCCTAAAGTCGTCAGTTAAGGGTGTTTTTTCAACCAACAGTGTTTTCGGGAGATAGCCTGTCCCTAGGTATCACTTTTAGGCTATCCCTGCCTAAAAGCGGAGCGCCCACCATGAAAGGGGCAACCCCCCTTATCAGTGTCTAAACCCTAATCAAAGCCCTAGGAAAAAGCCCTAAAGAGCAATATACTTATAATATACTTCCTAACATAGAAAGTATATTATAGTGCATTTGTATTGTGCAGCAGTTGTGTGCGAATCTGCTGCGATTCTGCAGCTATATAGAGTGACAAACGCTATTCGAATAACTAATTGCAACTGGTGTGATATACATAAAATATACTTTCTAACATAGAAAGTATATAGTGCATTTGTATTGTGCAGCAGTTGTGTGCGGATCTGCTGCGATTCTGCAGCTATATAGAGTGACAAACGCTATTCGAATAACTAATTGCAACTGGTGTGATATACATAAAATATACTTTCTAACATAGAAAGTATATAGTGCATTTGTATTGTGCAGCAGTTGTGTGCTGTTCTGATGTAATACCACAGGTATATAGAGGGAAAAGCGCTATTGGAGCAACTATTTGCAACGGGTGTGATATACCTGTTGCCCAAAAAACTGATTGAGGAGTGCAATATACATGCGTCCACAAAATACTGATTAGGGGTTTGATATACCTACTTCCAATAAACATTAATTGAGTGGTGCGATATACCTGCATCCACCAAATGCTGATTGAGGCCTGCGATATACCTGTTTCCACAAAATACTGATTGAGGGGTGCAATATTCCTGCTTCCACCAAATTCTGATTAAGGGTTTTTTATATACCTGCTTCCACAAAATAGTGACTAAGGTAATTGATATAGCTGCTTCCGCCAAATATTGATTGAGGCCTACGATACACCTGCTTCCACAAAATACTGATTTAGGGGATTGATATACCTGCTTTTACCAAAAATTGATTGAGGCCCGCGATATACCAGCATCAGCTAAATACTGATTAAGGTGTTTGATATACCTGCTTCCACAAAATTCAGATTGAGAAGTGCGATATACCTGCATCCACAAAATAATGATTAAGGGGATTGATATACCTTTAATCTAACTGGCCAACCGTAAAATTGCTATACGGTGACCGCCTAATGTACCTCCAGCCACATTATCAATTGTTCTTTTCTGTCTGGTGAATGAATAATTTTTGGGGCCTATAGTCCACTGGCCTGCAATAAAATTTATATCCATTGACCGTCTAATATACCTCCAGCCACATAATCACTTGTTCTTTTCTGTATGATGAATAAATACATTTTGGGGCCTGTAGTCCACTGGCCTTAAGTAAAATTGAAATCCATTGACCGTCTAATATACCTCCAGCCACATAATTACTTGATCTTTTCTGTACAGTGAATGCCTAATTGTTGGGGCCTGGGAGGAATTCAACACCTGTGACAACCACATGTTATCGAATTTCACCTATTATCAGTTAGGGTTTATTCAAGAGGGGGGATTTCGTTAGACATGTTTTTAATCCAATTTTATATTTTTAGTTCTTTTAATCATCTCCCGACCGCCTAACGCAGCGATGCGTCCTGCGGGCAGCCGGGTTATTCATCCTTGACGCATCGGCGCGTCATCTCGCAAGCGGCGAGATTTCGCGCGAACGCACGCGCGCATGCTTAGAAGTTGATCTACAGCCTGCCAGCAGCGATCATTCGTAGATGCGATTTTTTTAACCCCCAAAAAGGTATATTAGACGCTGTTTTGTTAACAGCGTCAATATACCTGCTACCTAGTCCTCTGGTGGTCCCTTTTTGCTTGGATCGACAACCAGAGGACACAGGCAGCTCTGTAAGTAGCACCAATCACCACACTAACTACACCCCCCATCACTTATTAACCCCTTATTAACCCCTGATCACCCCATATAGACTCCCTGATCACCCCCGTCATTGATCACCCCCCTGTAAGGCTCCATTCAGACGTCCGTATGTGTTTTGCGGATCCGCGGATCCGCAAAACACGGACACCGGCAATGTGCTTTCCACATTTTGCAGATCTGCACATTGCCAGAACTATATAGCAATTGCGGACAAGAATAGGACATGTTCTATAGGCTCTACAAAAAACGCCCGATCAGGCCTGATCTTGTGCACACATTTGTGTTCAGTCCGCCCCACCGCATTGACTGAATTTTTTTTTTCTGATCACTGCAAAAACACAGTAAAATCGCTACGGCGCTATAAAGATCACTTTTGAGGGGCATGGCGAGTTCATAGAAGATTTTTTTGGGGCACAAATATTTTTTTTTGTTTTTTCTTACAAAGTCTCATATTCCACTAACTTGTGATAAAAAATATAAAAGCTTACATGAACTCACCATACCCCTCACGGAATCCAAACGCGTAAAAATGCCCTGTGAAATCCTAAAGGTACTCATTGGAATTTGGGCCCCTTTGCGCACATAGGCTTCAAAAAAGTGTCACATGTGGTATCGCCGTACTCAGAAGAAGTAGAGCAATGTGGTTTGGGGTGTATTTTTACATATACCCATGCTGGGTGAGAGAAATATATCAGTAAATTGACAACTTTGTATAAAATAATGTGAAAAGTTATCATTTACAGAGATATTTCTCACACACAGTATGGGAATATGTAAAAATACACCCCAAAACACATTGCCCTACTTCTCCTGAGTATGGCGATACCACATGTGTGACACTTTTTTGCAGCCTAGGTACACAAAGTGGCCCAAATTCCAATGAGTACCTTTTAGGAGGGCATTTTTAGACATTTGGATTCCAGACTTCTTCTCAAGCTTTAGGGCCCCTAAAATGCCAGGGCAGTATAAATACCCCAAGTGTGACCCCATTTTGGAAAGAAGACACCCCAAGGTATTCCATGAGGGGCATGGCGAGTTCATGTAAAATTTTATTTTTTGTTAGTGGAATATGAGACTTTGTAAGAAAAAAAAAAAAACATTTTCCGCTAACTTGTGCCAAAAAAAACTTCTATGAACTCGCCATGCCCCTCACAGAATACCTTGGGGTGTCTTCTTTCCAAAATAGGGTCACACGTGGGATATTTATACTGCCCAGGCATTTTAGGGGCCCTAAAGCGTGAGAAGTAGTTTGGAATCCAAATGCCTAAAAATGCCCTCATAAAGTTAGTGGAATATGAGGCTTTGTAAGAAATAAAAAAAAATCATTTCCAGCTAACTTGTGACAAAAAATAAAAACTTCCATGAACTCACTATGCCCATCAGCGAATACCTCAGGGTGTCTATTTCCGAAATGGGGTCATTTGTGGGGTGTTTCTACTGTCTGGGCATTGTAGAACTTAAGGAAACATGACAGGTGCTCAGAAAGTCAAAGTGTGTAACAAAGTTTTTTTGCACCATAGTTTGTAAACGCTATAACTTTTACCCAAACCATTAAATATACCCTTTTTGCATTTTTTTTTATCAAAGACATGTAAAAAAATAAATTTTGAGAAAATTTTATATAGAAATGTAGTTTTATTTGAAACATTTTACAGAAAGTGAAAAATGTCATTTTTTTGCAAAACTTTTGGTCAATTTTGATTAATATCAAAACAAGTTAAAATGTCAGCAGCAATGAAATACCACCAAATGAAAGCTATATTAGTGAGAAGAAAAGGAGCTAAAATTCATTTGGGTGGTACGTTGTATGACTGAGCAATAAACCGTGAAAGTAGTGTAGTGCAGAATTGTAAAAAGTGGTCTGGTCATTAAGGGGGTTTAAGCTAGGGGGGCTGAGGTGGTTAAACATATTTCCGTGATCCGTGATCCGTGACCGTTTTTTCGTCCGTGGGTCTTCCTTGATTTTTGGAGGATCCACGGACATGAAAAAAAAGTCGTTTTGGCGTCCGCCTGGCCGTGCGGAGCCAAACGGATCCGTCCTGAATTACAATGCAAGTCAATGGGGACGGATCCGTTTGACGTTGACACAATATGGTGCAATTGAAAAACGGATCCGTCCCCATTGACTTTCAATGTAAAGTCAGGAGTCCCTTAACTTTCACACTTGTGTTCATAATGCAGACGGTGGCTCCGTTCAGAGCGGATCCGTCTGCATTATATTGGTAAAAAATATCTAAAGTGTGAAAATAGCCTCAGACGGATCCGTCCAGACTTTACATTGAAAGTCAATGGGGGACGGATCCGTTTGAAAATTGAGCCACAGTGTGTCATCTTCAAACGGATCCGTCCCCATTGACTTACATTATAAGTCTGGACGGATCCGCTTGCCTCCGCACGGCCAGGCGGACACCCGAACATAACTTGAAGCGTCCCCATCACCATGGGAACGCCTCTACGTTAGAATATACTGTCGGATATGAGCTACATCGTGAAACTCATTTCCGACAGTATATTCTAACACAGAGGCGTTCCCATGGTGATGGGGACACTTCAAGTTAGAATACACTGAAAAACTGTGTACATGACTGCCCCCTGCTGCCTGGCAGCACCCGATCTCTTACAGGGGGCCGTGATCAGCACAATTAACTCCTCAGGTGCCGCACATACTATCATATCCCCCTGTAAGAGATCAGGGCTGCCAGGCAGCAGGGGGCAGACCCCCCCCCCTCCCCAGTTTGAATATCGTTGGTGGCACAATGTGCGCCCACCATCGCCCCCCCTTCCTCCCTCTATAGTTAAAAATCGTTGGTGGCACAGTGTGCGCCCACCATCGCCCCCCCTTCCTCCCTCTATAGTTAAAAATCATTGGTGGCACAGTGTGCGCCCACCATCGCCCCCCCTTCCTCCCTCTATAGTTAAAAATCGTTGGTGGCACAGTGTGCGCCCACCATCGGCCCCCCTCTCCCTATAGTAGTAACAACCATTGGTGGCAGTGTGCGGCCTCCCATCTCCCCCCCCCATCATTGGTGGCAGCGGAGTTCCGATCGGAGTCCCAGTTTAATCGCTGGGGCTCCGATCGGTAACCATGGCAACCAGGAAGCTACTGCATCCCTGGTTGCCATGGTTACTTAGCAATAGTACAATTGTAGAAGATTCATACTTACCTGCTTGCTGCTGCGATGTCTGTGACCGGCCGGGAGCTCCACCTACTGGTAAGTGAAAGGTCTGTGCGGCGCATTGCTAAAAAACTGTCACTTACCAGTAGGAGGAGCTCCCGGCCGTTCACAGACATCGCAGCAGCAAGCAGGTAAGTATGAATCTTCTACTGTGGGGGGGGGGGAATGGGAGGCCGCACACTGCCACCAATGGTTGTTACTACTATAGAGAGAGGGGGGCCGATGGTGGGTGCACACTGTGCCACCAACGATTTATTACAATAGAGGGAGGGAAGGGGGGGCGATGGTGGGCGCACACTGTGCCACCAACGATATTCAAACTGGGGAGGGGGGGTCTGCCCCCTGCTGCCTGGCAGCCCTGATCTCTTACAGGGGAATATGATAGTACAATTAACCCCTTTAGGTGCCGCACCTGAAGGGGTTAATTGTGCTATCATATCCCCCTGTAAGAGATCGGGTGGTGCCAGGCAGCAGGGGGCAGTCTTGTACAAAGTTTGCAGTGTATTCTAACTAGAAGCGTCCCCATCACCATGGGAACGCTTCTGTGTTAGAATATACTGTCGGAAATGAGTTTTCACGAAGTGAAAACTTAGATCAGAAAAAGCTTTTATGCAGACGGATCTTCGGATCCGTCTGTATGAAAGCAACCTACGGCCACGGATCACGGACACGGATGCCAATCTTGTGTGCATCCGTGTTCTTTCACGGACCCATTGACTTGAATGGGTCCGTGAACCGTTGTCCGTCAAAAAAATAGGACAGGTCATATTTTTTTGACGGACAGGATACACGGATCACGGCCTCGGCTGCAAAACGGTGCATTTTCCGATTTTTCCACGGACCCATTGAAAGTCAATGGGTCCGCGAAAAAAAACGGAAAACGGCACAACGGCCACGGATGCACACAACGGTCGTGTGCATGAGGCCTTAAGATGCATAAAAATGGCCCCCGGTTAAAATACATATGTTTTGTAGGAATTTTTGCCATTGATACCCCTCTGGTATGTCACTGTCCATGTATTGGGACGATTTGTGCACTTCTAGTAAGTACAGGTCCTTCTAAAAAAATTAGCATATTGTGATAAAGTTCATTATTTTCTGTAATGTACTGATAAACATTAGACTTTCATATATTTTAGATTCATTACACACCAACTGAAGTAGTTCAAGCCTTTTATTGTTTTAATATTGATAATTTTGGCATACAGCTCATGAAAACCCAAATTTCCTATCTAAAAAAATTAGCATATTTCATCCGACCAATAAAAGAAAAGTGTTTTTAATACAAAAAAAGTCAACCTTCAAATAATTATGTTCAGTTATGCACTCAATACTTGGTCGGGAATCCTTTTGCAGAAATTACTGCTTCAATGCGGCGTGGCATGGAGGCAATCAGCCTGTGGCACTGCTGAGGTGTTATGGAGGCCCAGGATGCTTCGATAGCGGCCTTAAGCTCATCCAGAGTGTTGGGTCTTGCGTCTCTCAACTTTCTCTTCCCAATATCCCACAGATTCTCTATGGGGTTCAGGTCAGGAGAGTTGGCAGGCCAATTGAGCACAGTAATACCATGGTCAGTAAACCATTTACCAGTGGTTTTGGCACTGTGAGCAGGTGCCAGGTCGTGCTGAAAAATGAAATCTTCATCTCCATAAAGCTTTTCGGCAGATGGAAGCATGAAGTGCTCCAAAATCTCCTGATAGCTAGCTGCTTAATAAAACACAGTGGACCAACACCAGCAGCTGACATGGCACCCCAGACCATCACTGACTGTGGATACTTGACACTGGACTTCAGGCATTTTGGCATTTCCCTCTCCCCAGTCTTCCTCCAGACTCTGGCACCTTGATTTCCGAACGACATGCAACAGTCCAGTGCTGCTTCTCTGTAGCCCAGGTCAGGCGCTTCTGCCGCTGTTTCTGGTTCAAAAGTGGCTTGACCTGGGGAATGTACACGGTGGCTCTGGATGTTTCTACTCCAGACTCAGTCCACTGCTTCTGCAGGTCCCCCAAGGTCTGGAATCGGTCCTTCTCCACAATCTTCCTCAGGGTCCGGTCACCTCTTCTTGTTGTGCAGGGTTTTCTGCCACACTTTTTCCTTCCCACAGACTTCCCACTGAGGTGCCTTGATACAGCACTCTGGGAACAGCCTATTCGTTCAGAAATTTCTTTCTGTGACTTACCCTCTTGCTTGAGGGTAAGTCTTGCTTGAGGGTGTCAATGATGGCCTTCTGGACAGCAGTCAGGTCGGCAGTCTTACCCATGATTGCGGTTTTGAGTAATGAACCAGGCTGGGAGTTTTTAAAAGCCTCAGGAATCTTTTGCAGGTGTTTAGAGTTAATTAGTTGATTCAGATGATTTAGTTAATAGCTCGTTTAGAGAACCTTTTCATGATATGCTAATTTTTTTAGATAGGAATTTTGGGTTTTCCAGAGCTGTATGCCAAAATCATCAATATTAAAACAATAAAAGGCATGAACTACTTCAGTTGGTGTGTAATGAATCTAAAATATATGAAAGTCTAATGTTTATCAGTACATTACAGAAAATAATGAACTTTATCACAATATGCTAATTTTTTGAGAAGGACCTGTATTTGGTGGCTGAAAATATGACTTGAAGGTTTTTAAGGTTCGCCTGCCATTAAAGTGAATGGGGCTCGCCGCGAACTTGTGGTTCACGAGCATTTGATCGTGTTTGCGAATCGTCCCGGCCGATGTTCGTCCATCACTATTGGCCTAGAGTAAAATTATTATCCACTGACCATCTAATATACAGTACCCCCAGCCACATAATCACTTGTTCTTTTCTGTCAGGTAATTGCCTAATTTTTGGGGCCTGTACTCCACTGGCTTGCAGTAAAATTGTTATCCAATGACTGTCTAATATACTGTACCTCCAGCCACATAATCACTTGATGTTTTCTGTCTGGTGAATGAATAATTTTTGGGGCCTGTAATCTAACTGGCCAACCGTAAAATTGTTATACCCTGACCGTCTAATAGTGATGTCCCGAACTATTCGCCGGCGAATAGTTCCCGGCGAACATAGCTTGTTCGCGTTCGCCGCTGAGGGCGAACATATGTGATGTTCGGTCCGCCCCCTATACATCATCATTGAGTAAACTTTGACCCTCTATCTCACAGTCAGCAGACACATTCTAGCCAATCAGCAGCAGACCCTCCCTTCGAGACCCTCCCACCTCCAGGACAGCATCCATTTTAGATTCATTCGGAATCTGCATTCACAGAGAGAGGAGGGAGAGTGTAGCTGCTGCTGACTCAATAGGGAAAGAGTTAGCTAGGGCATTGTTCTGTGACCACATACTCATCTGCTGTAAGGACAGCATCCAGACAGCACCCCAAAAAGCCCTTTTCAGGGCTGGTACATCTCCCCCCCCCCCCCATATATATATATGTGTCACAGGGTGTCATTCACCCAAATAACTTTCAGAAAAAAATAATCTATTTTAAATTTAACTGTGATCTAATCACATTAGCAAGCCCGTGTGTGTCAGGCGCCCACACATACTCTATTGTGTCCACTGGCTAGTGGCTGGTTAGGCCTGCACTCATACTGTTACAGGGTGTCATTCACCCAAATACCTTTCAGAAAAAAAAAATTCTATTTAAAATTTTACTGTGATCTAATCACATTAGCAGGCCCGTGTGTGTCAGGTGCCCACACATACTCTATTGTGTCCACTGGCTAGTGGCTGGTTAGGCCTGCACTCATACCATTACAGGGTGTCATTCGCCCAAATACCTTTCAGAAAAAAAAATATTATATTTAAAATTTAACTGTGATCTAATCACATTAGCAAGCCCGTGTGTGTCAGGCGTCCACACAGACTGTACTGTGCCCACCGCCCACCACTTATATAGAGTGGCACAGTACCTTGCACGCATAGTAACACTTATCTAATAAAAAATGACAGACAGAGGCAGGCCACGCCGCAGGGGCCGTCGTGTTCGTGGTGCTGTGATTTCCACTGGCCCTGGAATAATGCCCAGTGTTCAGAGGCCACGTACCCTGAACCCAAAAAATTCTGAGAAAATAGTTGACTGGCTTACACAGGACACCCAATCTTCAACAGCTTCCGCTAAGAACCTTAACGCACAATCCTCCTCCAGCTCAGCTTTGGTCACCACTCTCGCCCGCCGCCACCACCACCACCACTACCACCACAGCCACCACAGCCGCTTCACTTGATCCCTCAGAGGAGTTATTTACACATCAGTTGGATGAAATTAGTGATGCGCAACCATTATTGCCAGGGGATGTAGATAACAGGGATATGTCTAAGTCAGGCAGCATTACACACATGGACGTACAGTGTGAAGATGATGATGATGCTGTACCCGCTGCTGCTTCCTTTGCTGAGGTGTCAGATACAAGTGAAGCGGTTGATGATGACGATGTGTCCGTGGATGTCACGTGGGTGCCTGCTCGAAGAGAAGAAGAAGAGGGGGAAAGTTCAGAAGGGGAGACAGAGAGAAGGAGGAGACGAGTTGGAAGCAGGGGGAGGTCGTCGCAAGGAGCTAGTGGCACAGTCAGACAGCATGTATCGGCACCCAGGGTCAATCAGACAGCACGCCAATCAACGCATGCTGTTGCCACCACCAGAATGCAGTCATTGCAAAGCTCAGCAGTGTGGCATTTTATTTGTGTGTCTGCCTCTGACAACAGCGATGCCATTTGCAACCTGTGCCAAAAGAAACTGAGTCGTGGGAAATCCAACACCCATCTAGGTACAACTGCTTTGCGAATGCACATGATCGCACATCACAAAAGCCTATGGGATCAACACATGATGACGAGTAGAAGCAGCACACAAGCTCAAAACCACCATCCTCCTCCTGGTCCAGCATCTTCAGCCACGTCAACCACTGCTGTCCTCCTTGCCCCCTCTCAACCACCCGCCACTCTGCCTCTCACCTTGAGCAGTTCCATCTAATCTGCCCACAGTCAGGTGTCTGTTAAGGAAATGTTTGAGCGTAAGAAGCCAATGTCACAGAGTCACCCCCTTGCCCGGCGTCTGACAGCTGGCTTGACAGAACTCTTAGCCCGCCAGCTTTTACCATACCAGCTGGTGGAGTCTAAGGCCTTCAAAATATTTGTCGCTATTGGGACACCACAGTGGAATGTACCCGGACAATTTTTTTTTTCTAATAAGGCAATCAAAAACCTCTACTCTGTGATTGAAAAGGAAGTCATGGCATCTCTGACATACAGTGTTGGGGCAAGGGTCCATCTGACCACTGATACCTGGTCTGCAAAGCACGGTCAGAGCAGGTATATCACCTACACTGCGCATTGGGTCAACCTGCTGACGGCTGCCAAGCATGGAATGCGTGGCTCTGCAGCGGAGTTGGTGACACCGCCATGACTTGCAGGCAGGCCTACTGCCGCCTCCTCTACTTCTCCTACTACATCCTCTTCCATAACCTCCTCGGCTGAGTCCTCTTCTGCTGCGGCGTCTGGCTGCACATCAACTGAACCCCCCCAGCTCCCCAGGGGCTATTCCACATCCCGGATACGACAGTGTCACACTGTCTTGGGGTTGACTTGCCTGAAAGCAGAGAGCCACACTGGACCAGCACTCCTGTCCACCCTGAACGCACAGGTGGATCAGTGGCTGACCCCGCACCAACTGGAGATCGGCAAAGTGGTGTGTGACAATGGAAGCAATTTGTTGGCGGCATTGAATTTGGGCAAGTTGACGCATGTGCCGTGCATGGCACATGTGTTAAATCTGATCGTACAACGCTTTGTGCATAAGTACCCAGGCTTACAGGATGTCCTCAAGCAGGCCAGTAAGGTGTGCGGCAATTTCAGGCATTCCCACACGGCCATGGCGCACTTTTCAGACATTCAGTGCCGAAACAACATGCCAGTGAGGCGCTTGATTTGCGACAGCCCGACACATTGGAATTCAACACTCCTTATGTTCGACCGCCTGCTCCAACAAGAAAAAGCAGTCAACGAGTATTTGTATGACCGGGGTGCTAGGACAGCCTCTGCGGAGCTGGGAATTTTTTTGCCACGTTACTGGACGCTCATGCGCAATGCCTGTAGGCTCATGCAACCTTTTGAGGAGGTGACAAACCTAGTCAGTCGCACCGAAGGCACCATCAGCGACCTTATCCCATTTGTTTTCTTCCTGGAGCATGCCCTGCGAAGAGTGCTGGATCAGGCTGTAGATGAGCGTGAAGAGGAAAAGCTGTGGTCACCATCACCACCAGAAACAGCCTTGTCATCATCGCTTGCCGGACCTGCGGCAACGCTGCAAGAGGAGTATGAGGAGTAAGAGGAGGAATGTGGCTTTGAGGAGGAGGAAGACCAACCACAGCAGGAATCCCAGGGTGCTCATTGTTGTCACCTATCTGGGACCTGTGGTCTTGTACGTGGCTGTGGGGAAGAACAGACCGTCAATGACATCAGTGAGGAGGAGGAACGGGAAATTAGTAGCTCGGCATTTAACCTTGTGCAAATGGAGTCTTTCATGCTGTCATGTCTGTTGAGGGACCCTCGTATAAAAAGGATGAAGGAGAACGACCTGTACTGGGTGGCCACGCTACTAGAACCCCGGTATAAGCAGAAAGTGGCAGAAATGTTACCAAATTACTGGAAGTCAGAAAGAATGCAGCAGTTCAAAATCAAACAAAAAATATGCTTTACACAGCTTATAAGGGAGATGTCACAGCACAACGGGAATCTAACTGGGGAAGAGGTCAAAGTAATCCTCCTCCTACCACGACCACGGCGGCAAGGACAGGACACTTTACAGATGTGTTGTTGATGGAGGACATGCAGAGCTTTTTCAGTCCTACACATCGCCACAGCCCTTCGGGATCCAGCCTTAGAGAACGACTCGACCGACAGGTGGCAGACTACTTCGCCTTAACTGCAGATATCGACACTCTGAGGAACGATGAACCCCTTGACTACTGGGTGTGCAGGCTTGACCTGTGGCCTGAGCTATCCCAGTTTGCGATAGAACTTCTGGCCTGCCCCGCTTAAAGTGTCCTGTCAGAAAGGACCTTCAGTGCAGCAGGAGGCATTGTCACTGACAAAAGAAGTCGCCTTGGTCAAAAAAGTGTTGATTACCTCACCTTTATTAAGATGAATGAGGCATGGATCCCGAAGGGACTGACAGTAGGGGATACGTTTAACTAACAAAAGGCCTGGCATGCCTTGGCCTCAATATGGTCCCCACGCTGCTGTATTTAATGTCTGCATACCGGATGACTTTCGTGAATTCTCCGCCACCAACTAGGGTTCAAGCCGCAATGTTTTAGTCACCTTTCTGCCTTGAAAACATCAATTTTTAATAGAAAAAACTTTTTTTATCTTTTTTTATCTTTTTTTAAGATGTATGGGTGGGTTTTTAATACATAAAAAAAAAAAAAATCATAATAAAGTCTCTTAATAGTCTATTAGAAATAATGCAGACAATTAAAAAAATCCCCAACAATTCCAATACAAATCAAGTAGAAAGCTCAGAACTAAATTATTCCAGGATGTCGTAATGGTTCGTTAATTCGACAATGGTTAATCAATTCGACACACGTCCCCGGATAGGGGAAGTAACAGGGATTAAACTCGTAGGAATAGGACTAGTTAAGACACCACTCATACAGGGTGTCACAGCACATTACTCCGTGCATGCGCAGTGCCCCAACTTGGGAGTAAGAGGACCGACCAAGCTGCTTTTTCCATCTCCCGGTTCCTAAAATCAATTCAGTTTGGTGTATCAGAGTTTGGTCTGTCACTGTGATTAAACTGATGAGAATAGTACTACAGAAAATAGCACTCATATCGGGTGTGACAGTAAATTGCACGACACAGACGCAGTGACCGTGGCGTGGATTCAAACAAAGCGGAGGGAGCCAGCAATTTTTTAACCATCTCCCCATTCAAAAAATCTATTTAATAAATGGACCCCAGATTGGGGACGTAACAGGAATTAAACTGATGAGAAGAGAGAACTACAGGAAATACCACTCATATCGGGTGGGACCGTAAATTGCACGGCGCAGACGCAGTGACCGCGGCGTGGATTCGAACAAAGGGGAGGGAGCCAGCAATTTTTTAGCCATCTCCCCATTCGAAAAATCTATTTAATAAATGGACCCCAGATTGGGGACGTAACAGGGATTAAACTGATGAGAAGAGAGAACTATATAAAATAGCACTCATATCGGGTGGGACAGTAAATTGCACGGCACAGACGCAGTGACCGTGGATTCAAACAAAGGGGAAGGAGCTAGCAATTTTTTAACCATCTCCCCATTCGAAAAATCTATTCAATTTACCTTTCCGGGACCCTTGGTGTTGTAAGTGGCTGCGTGGAGGAAGAAACTTTCAATGACATCAACGGGATATGGCTAGCTTGGTATCCAACCTTCTGCAAATGGGAAGTTTGCGGTTGGGCAAATGGACTGTTTGCGGTGGTTTACGGTGCATTAAAAGGGGAGTTTGGTCTGTCAATGTCTGCGAAGCGGGCGTAACCCTTACACTACCTGATCGATACAACATCATACCTGATCGTATGCACACACTGGATGTATTAAACCACGTTGTTCAAAAAAAAATATTGGATTGTTAGGTGATTTATGCCCTTTATGGATTAAAATCCAACTCTGCGTCAACTATGTAATTTTCCATGGGAGTTTTGCCATGGATCCCCCTCCGGCATGCCACAGTCCAGGTGTTAGTCCCCTTGAAACAACTTTTCCATCACTATTGTGGCCAGAAAGAATCCCTGTGGTTTTTAAAATTCGCCTGCCCACTGAAGTCAATGGCGGTTTGCCCGTTCACGAACATTTGCGAAAATTCGCGTTCGCTGCTCGCGAACGGAAAATTTTATGTTCGCGACTTCTCTACCACCTAATGAACTTCCATCCACAATTTCAATTGTTCTTTTCTTTATTGTGAATTAATAATTTTTTGGGCCTGTAGTCCACTGGCCTACAATAAAATTGATATCCATTTACCGTCTACTATTTCTCCAGCCACATAATCACTTGATGTTTTCTGTCCAGTGAATGACTAATGTTTGGGGCCTGTACTCCTGTGGCCTAAAATAAAATTATTCTAGGCTCCAGCAGGGCACAGTTTTGAGAGTTTCCCTTTAAGACGCATAAAAATGGCCCCTGATTAAAATACATATTTTTGTGGGAATTTTTGCCATTGATCCCCCTCTGGTATGTCACTGTCCATGTATTGGCACAATTTGTGCAATTCTAGTAAGTATTTGGTGGCTGATATGGCTGATATGACCTGAAGGTTTTTAAGGTTAGCCTGCCATTAAAGTGAATGGGGCTCGCTGCGAACTTGAGGTTCGCGAACATTTGATTGTGTTTGTGAATCGTCCTGGCCGATGTTCATCCATCACTATTGGCCCACTGACCATCTAATATACCTCCAGCCACATAATCAATTGTTCTTTTCTGTCAGATGAATGCTCCACTGGCCTACAGTAAAATTGTTATTCAGTGACCGCCTAATGTACCTCCAGCCACATAATCAATTGCTCTTTTCTGCAAGGTGAATGCCAAATTTTTAGTGCCTGTACTCCCGTGGCCTAAAATATTTTTTTTCTCGGTTCAAGCAGGGCACATTTTTGAGAGATTCCCTTTAAGACACAGAAAATTGGCCCCTGATTAAAATACATATTTTAAGTGGGAATTTTTGCCATTGACCCCCCTCCCCCTCTGGTATGTCACTGTCTATGTTGTGGGACTATTTGTGCACTTCTAGTACTGTAAGTATTCGGTGGCTGCAAATATGACATGAAGGTTTTTCAGGTTCGCCTGCCATTAAAGTGCATGGTGCACGCCGCGAACGTGCGGTTCAGGAACATCCCGGCAAATGTTCTGCATCACTACAAGCCAGGTACCCCTATTGGGTGGTTTTGTATAGTGGCTGTGACTGATGGTCACGTAGGGATTAAATCACTGATGTCAGTGTCGGACAGGAGAATTCCCCAGTATTTTTGTAAGATACCCAAGACTCTTGAGTATTGTTCATCGAATGTACCTATAATTCTCATAACTTTATTCTCTTCTTTAGGATATAAATTGGGATTTAAGAGTGCTTGTCTGTCTTTCTGTAAAGAGTGTTTAAATGCATCCTTTAAAATTTCTGGGGGATATCCCCTTTGAGAAAAACATGCCTTTAAATCCCTCGCCTGAGTCCTGAAGGAAGTAAATGTGGAACAGTTTATTCTGATACGTAGATACTGTCCCTTGGGGATACCCTTTTTTAAGCTCAAGGGATGATGGCTGTCCCATAATTTGCCATTTTTCTTGGTTAATGTATATATCCAAGAAGGCAATACTCAGTTGTTGTAAAAAAATTATTGAAGAGGTCAATGGACCCATCCCACAACACCAGAAAATCATCAATGTGCCTTCCCCAGAAGATAATGTGGGGGGTCCATTGTTCAGGCATTTCATTAAAAACTATGGTATCTTCCCACCAGCCCAGAAAGAAGTTTACATAACTGGGCGCACAGGGGCTCCCTATGGCGGTCCCTCTGAGTTGGTGAAAAAACGTACCATCAAACAAAAAATAGTTGTGTAAGAGGATAAATTCCAAGATTTTTAATATGAAGCAGTTATGGATCTTATATTGTACAGCCCAATTTTTCAGAAAATATTCTATTGCTTTCAGGCCAAATTCATGTGGTATGCTAGTGTAAAGTGCCTCCATGTCAATTAAAGCCAGATACAGATGATCATCCAGTTGAGATGCTTTCAATCTTTATCATAAGGTCTGTGGTGTCACGTATGTAAGATGGTAGGGATGCTAGAAAAGGGCGAAGAATCACATCAATGTAAATACTAAAATTTTGTGTCATGGAATCTACTCCCGAGACAATTGGGCCACCCTTCAGGGGAGGATATCCCTTGTGCATTTTAGGGAGGGCATAAAAAGTAGGGAATTGAGGATTTTTGGGGACCATGAATCTAAATTCCTCATTAGAGATCACCTTATTATCCAGTGCTTCTACGAGAATAAATTCTAATTCCCTGCAAAAGTCCTCTGTGGGATTCTTCGGTAAAATCCCATAACAAGTTTTATCATAAAAGAGACTAAGGCACATGGTTTGGTATGTATAATGATCCATTATAACCACATTTCCCGCTTTATCAGAGGGTTTACAGATGATAGTAGGGTCTGTTTCAAGGTCATTTAACACCTCCCATTCCTCCTTATTAAGATTTCTTAACATGCTAGGATTAGTCGAGGGAATTTTATCTATCTCTTCAGTTACCAATTTACAAAAGATATCGATGGCAGAGCATCCTATGGTGGAGGCATCCTACTACCTTTTTCATTTCGAGAGGTAAAGGGTCCCTTGTCCCGGGATCCACTCCCCATCCTCCAAAAGAGAGCTCGAGACTTCTACTTCCTCTAGCTCTTCATCTAAAATCCCCAGTTTTTTACATGTCTCTTTTTCATGAGATCTGAAGATTTTTTTCCATTTAAGTTTGCGAGTAAATAAATTAATGTCCTTTATCCAATTAAATAAATTGAACTTAGTTGTCGGTACAAAAGAGAAACCCTTTGCCCCCAGGCTATTCTCAACTTCAGATAATCATTGTGTAGAGAGGTTGATCTGTTTTGAATGAGGTATTACTTTTGTTTCTGTAACTTTAGATGTGTTGCCCCCTCTCTGTCCCTCAATTGATACGGGAAGACATTCCCGCCATTTGCTTCTAAAAAAGAAGACGACGCAGAAGATGAGGATGAAGTAAGTGGACTGAGTGTATGTGTTACCCCAGAGTTTTTTTTTTTGGGGGGGGGGGGGGCCGGTTGGGTACGGGTGTCCTGTATCCTCTCTGGGGCCATCTCTTTCTAACTCTCCCCCTCCCTCTATACACTGATGTGTCTGATGACCCCAAGAGTCTGATGACCTCAAGTCATTGAGGTGATCAGAAAATCACCCAGAGGAGGTGATTGGGATAGGAGGATTCTCTGCAAGGAGGCCCAGTGGATACACCTTTTAAAAATCGTGTGCAGGCTGGGCCTTAATGAGCATATATATTTTGCATGCTTCATTTAACCCCTTGTCCCTATATTTTGTTCTCTGTTAATTTATTACTTTCCCTTCTCTTCATCTTGTACAAATTGACCTGCCGAATTATCGGATCAACCAATCCAAAGTTACAGAAACAAAAGTAATGCCCCATTCAAATCAGATCATCAACCTCTCTACACGATCATTATGTGAAGTTGAGAATAGTCTCTTGGCAAAGGGTTTCTCTTTTTTACCGACAACTAAGTTAAATTTATTTAATTGGATAAAGTACATTAATTTATTTACTCGTAAACTTAAATGGAAAAAAAATTCATCAGATCTTATGACAAAGAGACATGTAAAAAACTGGGGATTTTAGATGAAGAGCTTGAGGGAGTGTGAGTCTTATGTAGTGTTCGGTGAGCATGCTCGGACAAACACTAATTTTGCTTGAGCATCATGATGCTCGGCATATTGTGGTGTTTGGCTGAATTCAGCATGTGCTCGAGTGCGATGCTCGAGTCTTCTCCCCGCACGTTTGTTGGCTGCTACGCTGTCAATAAACATGCAGGTAAGTGCTACCATTCACTTTAATGCCTTATCCATGTTGGCTACCTGCATTACAGTGATTGCCTGGCCGGAACGCCTCATCGGCTGCTATATAGCACCCGATGACATGTGTTCGGCTCAGTCTTAGTCAGGGAGTGTAGAAGGGAGAGATAGTGTAGGGAATGAAATAGGAATATTTTAGCTTTTATACTTGTTATAGACCCAAAAGTCCTTTTAACCTCTTGGGGACACAGGACGTACAGGTACATCCTTTGTATTCCCGATCACCACCGCGAGGCGGGTGGTGATCGGAACAGAGGGCCTGCTGAAATCATTCAGCAGGCACTCTGTGAAAATGCCGAGGGGGGTCCTGTGTCAATTCAGACCTGTGGTTTGCAGCGATTTTGGAAGTTTCTGATCCCTGTGGTCTGTGACTACGGGGATCAGAAACTTCAAAATTACACATCTTTTAATTTTTCAATGACAGGGGGATGCAGGCTGTGTGAGCGGCAGTGCTGGCAGGGCAGGTGCGCGATCATCAGCCCACCCCCACTCTCAATTCCAGGATGGCCGAGTGGTTAGCAGAGTATTAGCCACAGATGTCAGCCGCTTAACCCCTTCCATGCCGGGTCCATAGGGAACGCTGTATGTAAGGGGTTAACAGGGAGGGAGCTCCCTCCCTCTCCCATCGGGGGCTGAAACAGCACAGAGGGAGGGGCCCCCTCCCTCCCCATCACCCTCTGCTCTGTTGTGGCAGCCGGTGGTGGTTACCATGGCAACCGGACGCCTTCACAGGCTTCCGGCTTGCCATGGTAAGGCTAAGTCTGATGAGACTTTTGCTAAAGGCAGAAGTCTAATCAGACTAAGTGTAATTGATATCACAGCATCCGTAATGACCTGATCTATGAAACTGTCATGTTACTTTCCCTGCACGGTGAACGCCATAAAAAAAAAAAAATATGATGAAATTTTAATTTTGACCACCTTACTTCCCCAAAAAGATAATAAAAGTGATAAAAAAGTTGTATGTACTCTAAAATGGTACTAATCAAATCAAAAACTCATCCTGCAAAAAATAAGCTCCAACATGAGACAATCGCCCAAAAAGTAAAAAAAATATGGCTCTCAGACTACGGAGACACCAAAACATTTAAATTTTTTTCTAAAATGCTGTTATTGTGTTAAAGTAAAAGAAAAATAAATATATTATTAGGTATCGCCACGTCTGTAAGAACCTGCTCTATAAAAATATCACATGACCTAACCCCTCAGGTAAGTACCGTAAAAAAAAAAAATCAACAAGCGTTTAACTGTGTGCCCTTAGAAGCCATCACAGCCATGCCTACTAATGGCATGGCTGTGATTTGCCAGTGCAGCATGTGACCCAGCCTCTATATAAGCTGGAGTCACGTAGCGCTGCATGTCACTCTGCAGTGCTTAGTGTAGGGAGAGTATGCTGCTGCTGTGAGGGAGAGAATAGGACAGAATATTTAATCAGAACTCCAATTGAAATCAGAGATCTACATAGATTTAGTTGTGTGGGTGCAGTGCACAATCTTTTTACCCTGCCCTGAGCCCAGTGACAGAGAAAAATAACTTTTATCCGTCTATTAGTTAGGTGGGCGTCTGCGGCCATTTTATGCAAGTTTAGTGAACCAGCACTGCATATGTGCTTTTGTAACATTCAAATCCAAGCTTGAAATACTGCAATAATAATCTGTTTTTTAAAAAACACCCTTTTTGGCAATATCCTACATCTGGTGCCTTTGCAGCATTAGTCAGTGTGCAATTTATGCTAGAAATACAGCTATAATTTTGTGGGTTTTTAAAAACACCCTTTTGGGCAAAATACACAATTCTACAGCCCTTGCTGCATCTGCACGTGTGAAATTCAAGTGTTATATACAGCTGTCATATTCTGTTAGTAAAAAAACACCCATTTTGGGCAAAATACTTAATATTGCAGCCCTTGCTGCATCTGTGATTGTTAAAAACAAATTTAAAATACTTCAATCATTTTCTGGCTTTAAAAAAACACCCATTTTTGTCAATAACCTTCATCTTGGGTCTGTACCGCATTAGTCAGTGTGCAATTTAAGCTAGAAATACAGCTAGAATTTTCTGGATTTTAAAAACACACTTTTTGGGCAAAATATACAATTTTACAGCCCTTGCTGCATCTGCACGTGTGAAATTCAAGCGTTATATACTGCTGTCATATTCTGTTAGTCCAAAAACTTAATTTGGCAACCTTTGCTGCATATGTCCTTGTGAGATACACCCTTTAGATACTGTGGTTCTATTCTTTTATTAATAAAACATCCATTTTGGGCAAAAATCTTTAATTGCGGCCTAGTCCTCATCTGTACGTGTGAGATACACACATTAGATATTGTGGTTCTATTCTGCTATTAATAAAACACCTATTTTGGGCAAAAATCTTTAATTGCGGCCTAGTCTTCATATGTACTTCTGAGATACACCTTTTAGATACTCTGGTTCTATTCTGCTATAAAAAACACCACTTTTGGGTAAAAAAAATAATACTTTGCAGCCTTTGCTGCATATGTGATTGTTAAAAACATGCTTGAAATACTTCTATATTTTCTGGCTTTGAAAAAACACCCTTTTTGGAAATAACCTTTATCTTGGCACTCTGCTGCATTAGTCAGTGTGCAATAAAAAACACATTTTTTGGGCAAAATACACAATTTTACAACCCTTTTTTGCATCTGAACGTGTGAAATTCAAGCGCTATATACTGCTGTCATATTCTGTTAGTAAAAAAACACCCATTTTGGGCAAAAAACGTATTTTTGCATCCTTTGCTGCATATTTCATTTTGAGATACACCCTTTAGATACTGTGGATCTATTCTGCTATTTAAAAAAAACACCCATTTTGGGCAAGAAAACTTATTTTTGCAGCCTTTGCTGCATATTTCATTTTGAGATACACTCTTTAGATACTGTGGATCTATTCTGCTATTAAAAAAACACCCATTTTGGGCAAAAACAAAATTTTGGCAGCCTTTGCTGCATATTTTATTGTGAGATACCCCCTTTAGATACTGTGGTTCTATTCTGCTATTAAAAAAACACTTATTTTGGGCAATTTCTTTTTTTTTGCAGCCTTTGCAGCATATGTCATTGTGAGATACACCCTTTAGATACTGTGGTTCTATTCTGCAATAAAAAAAAAACACCCATTTTGGGCACAAAGCTTAATTTTGCAGCCTTTGCTGCATCTGTCATTGTGAGATACACCCTTTTGTGGTTTTATTCTGGTATAAAAAAAACTGCAATTTTGGGCAAAAATCTTTAATTGCGGCCTAGACTGCATCTGTACGTGTGAGATATATCCTTTAGATACTGTGGTTCTATTCTGCTATTAATAAAACACCCATTTTGGGCAAAAGAAATGACTGGAGCATGATCGTAAGATGCGCGATTACAAGCACATGCTGGTAGACGCGCTGCTGGTGGCATTCCCACCTGACAGCGGGGTGTTGTAGAAATATTAATAGTTGTAATCTGCTTGCATCAAACTTTGTGCAAGGAAAGGTAAATCACTTTTCCCTCAACCGCAGTCAGAGGCAGACACAGGTGTTACGATCTTGCTTGAATTCTGAGCAACTCCTCCTCCTTCCTGCCCAGTCTGTTTTTTTTATTTACTCACAGAAAGGTGTAAAAGGGGCTCAAGATCATTCTACTGGTTCTTATAGGTTTGAGATTATCTGCAAGACATTGCTATGGCTATTGTCAGTATACGGTACGAGTATACCGAAAAGGCAGATATGTATGTCTTAAAAGTAGATATGTATCCAGAAAGGGATAGCGAAGCGGCAGCAGAGGTATAATTTTATCTCTCGTTATGCAGACTTCACTTCTCTAATGTGTATAGAGATTTGAAGGGAAGAAGCCCAGTGCATTGCACTTAGTGCTCACAAACCGGCAAACGCCCCCCCCCCCCCCCCTACACACTGAGAACACATCTCCAAGCCCATGAGAAGGTTTTCATACTGACGGTTTTACCACTGGTCCCGATTCAACCCAAGTACCCTCTTCTAGAGCGTTCTTTGGCTAAATCCGACACAGGGAGACAGATGACAATCTATAAAAACACACACACATCCTAAGATAAAATGTCCGCATAATAAAATTTCCACAACAGGGGGCACAGTGGAAGCACAAGGCAAAGGCAGAGGAGGAGAAAGAGGTCGCCAACGTAGCCTGGGCACCACCAGCACTTCAGAAGGCAGGGTTAGCATGGCCAAAATGTGGAAAAGCTTTGTCAGCACGCAATAACAACCAGCACCACCAGCTGTACGTCTTAGCAGGAGGCAGCATTTCACCAACATAGTGAAGCAGTATGTGTGCACACGCTTACATGTACTGGTCACAGACAAGCGCAGATGCCTGTTGTTCATTAAAATGAACCAGGCATGGATCTTACAGGACTTGTCTGTACCTTGTGCAGAATAGACATGTATACCGGCCTTACCCAGCCATTGTTATACTGCAGCCCAATTGCCAATTGTTGTATTTTTGATATTTCCCTTTTAGGGTGTACCATAATAAAAAAAAAATATATAATAATAATAAAATAAAACAAAAAAACAGTGTTGGCTACCTCGTCCTCCTCCACCGCCGCTTCCACCTACAACGCTACGTCCACCGCCTCCTCGACCTCCTACTCCATATGGACCTCCACCTCATACATAAAAATTATTTTTTGTAAATTTTTACGTATTTTATTTTAAGTCATTTCACTCGTTTGTCTGATACATTCTTGGGTTACATATCCCAATTTTTTGGCTGTGATATACCCCTGCTCTACCTAGTAGACAAGTTAATCAATTTCACAAATTTTTCTGTTACATAGTTGGGTGACATTCACTAATTTTTGGCTGTGATATTCCCCTGCCATACCTAGTGGACAGGTTAATATATTTCACTAATTTGTCTGTTACATTGACGGGTGAAATTCACCAATTTTGGGCTGTGATATACCCCTGCTCTACCTAGTGGACAAGGAAATATATTTCACTAATTCGTCTGTTACATTGTTGGGTGACAAATGCTCATCTTTTGCGCTAGAAAGTACATTTGCAGCCTACACTGCATTTAGGACAGTATGAATCAGCTGAGGCCAGAACAAGTACAGACTATAGTAGATTGGGGGGCTGACAGTGCCTACAGTTCCTTTGCATTGTCTCCCACCCATTCCCCTGTTGAAAGATCAGAGTTGGCACCTACAGCCCACGGCCACCTGTCTTTCAACTTACCCCCTTGCAAATCATGCAAGCAGTCTGAGCCCCAAGTCATGCAGCAGTCTGTTATGCTTTTTGATGACTCTGCTGGCAGGGTTTCTGTGTACTATCCACATAGTTCTGCACCAGAAGTGGAAGAGATTGAGTGCACTGATACCCAACCACTTATGTTTCAGGATGAGGACGTTGGAAGACCACTGCAGCACGTCTCTGATGATGACAAAACAACTGCTGCGGCTTTCTGCAGTATGCAGACCGACAAGGAGGGCAGGGGTAAAGAGTGGGTGGAAGATGATGTGCAGGATGATGAGATACTAGACCACACATGGAATCAAGGTCATGCGAGTGACCTGTCTAGTTTGGAGGAAGAGGTGGTGGTCGCACAGAGGCACTTGCATAGCAAAAAAGGGAGCAGGATGCAAAAGCATCTGTTATTCTTGGGTGACATTTTACAATTTTTGCTGTAAATAAACCCCTGCTCTGCATAGGTGACAGGGACCTTAATTTCAATAAATCGTCTGTTACATTGTTCGGTGACATTTTAACAATTTTGCCATATACAAACCCCTCCTCTGCATAGGTGACAGGGACCTAATGTTTGTAAAATCATCTGTTCAATTAGTGGGTGACATGAACACAGTTTTGTTGTGAATAAACCCCTGCTCTGCATAGTTGACAGGGACTGGAATTTTTAAAGATTGTCTTTTCCATTGGTTAGTGACTTTAACCCATTATTGCCGATGAAAAACCCCTGCTCTGCATAGGTGACAGGGACTTAAATTTCTAAAATTCATCTTTAATTGGCCCTTTCATTCAATCCTTCCATTTTAATGACTTGTCCCACATTTCAGCTCGATCACATTGCAACCATTGACCTCCCTTGGGTGTGGTATCCCTTTCTCACGCTCCCTCTACGGCATGGAACCCTTTATAGAAAAGATATCCAATTGGATCATGGATGTCACAGGGACATGTGATCATGCAGAAGTTATCTAGAGTCAACAAAGCGGCAGCAGGGCCTCTCCTGTCTAACACTTCTAAATCCAAAATACCCCAGTAACATTCCCTATAAATTTGTATTAATAATTCCAATAATAGGGCATCTTAAGAGTCCTGTATTGTTATTTATCGTCACTACCTTTCGCCCCCTCCTTTCATTCGATCCTCTTTGATAACTTCTCCCACATTTCCGCTCGATCACATTTAATTTCATACAATGACCTCCATTGAATGTGGTATCCCTTTCTCACGCTCCCTCTCCGGCGTGGAACCCTGATTCGCCGCTAACCGTGATCAACATGGTAGGCGCAGAAAAGAACATCGAAAGTTGATAGAGAAGATATACAATTGGATCGTGGACATCACGGGGTTAGTGCGACATGGTGAAGCAGTATGTGTGCACACACCTACACGTACTGACTGATGGGTCTGCCCCCTTCAACTTCTGGGTCTCTAAATTGGGCACAAGGCCTGATCTTGCCCTTTACACCTTGAAGGTGCTGGCCTGCCCTGCGGCCAGTGTATTGTCTGAACGTTTGTTTAGCACAGCTGGAGGGGGCTATCACAGGTTATATTTCCCAATGTTTTGGGGTCTACTAAGTCTTGTGTGGGGCTCAGAGCTCTCTGCCTCCTCCCATTGTATGCATGGTCACATGCTGGAGGATACTGGGAGATTGCTTTGAGTCGTACCTTGTGCACCTGTAATTCACCCACTGGCTCCTGGTATTGCCCATATGGCCCAGGTAGGTTTAGCGTTAGGTTCCCGAGCTACTTGAGAAACCTTGGCGCGGTGCTCAGGCTCAGACATGTCCTCCAAGCAGGATATGTTGGCTAATTCTCAATTTTACACCAGTACGAGGGTTAGTAAGACCGCAGAGTGCACCTGTCTTTGTTATGTTATTTTGACTGCTTATCACATCCACACAATTGCTATCCTGTGTAGGATGTCCATTGTGGTACTTGTGGTCCACTGCAGGCATCCTCCATTGTATGCATTTTTGCTGGGGATTGCCATTAGCAACGGGCCACAAGTGCAGGATATGCCCCCCCCCCCCCCGTATAGATGCACCACTGCATATGGGGTGGAGCACTTCCTGCTTTTTAATACCACGCCAATTTGTAGTTTGTATTTTAAATTTTTGGAGGTGTAGAAACTCCTAGTCTGAATGTGCCTTAATTTACATCCACAGGCAGCATTCTGGTGCACATGTGAGGCCCGGGCTATATCAGCCAGTCTTAGGTGGGGCTCAGAGCTCTCTGCCTCCTCCCATTGTATGCATGGTCACATGCTGGAGGTTACTGGGAGATTGCTTTGAGTCGGACCTTGCGCACCTGTAATTCACCCACTGGCTACTGGTATTGCCCATACGGCCCAGGTAGGTTTAGCGTTAGGTTCCCGAGCTACTTGAGAAACCTTGGCGCGGTGCTCAGGCTCAGACATGTCCTCCATGCAGGATATGTTTTCTAATTCTCAATTTTACACTAGTACGAAGGTTAGTAAGACCACAGAGTGCACCTGTCTTTGTTTTTGTTATGTTATTGTCATGGTCTTACCTTCTTGCTGTTCTCCTTCGTTTGACATGTGCTGGCGGCCATCTTGGTTTCTGGGGTTCTTGTAGCCTCCCACCCTGCGGCTTCTCCTTCCCACTGGGAGGAGCTGGATGCCTAGCTCATATATATAGGAGGTCTGTGGCTTCAGTTCCCTGCTTGGTCCTCCAGTGTTCACATGCTTCTAAGACTGCTGCTACTTCTGGTTCCTAATCCTGGCTTCGTCTGACTACCCTTCTGGTTCCTGATCCTGGCTTCGTCTGACTACCCTGCTGGTTCCTGATCCAGGCTTCGTCTGACTACCCTGCTGGTTCCTGATCCAGGCTTCGTCTGACTACCCTTCTGGTTCCTGACCTCTGGCTTCGCAAGACCCTGCTTCGGTTTAGCCATCCGCTTGGACTTTTGCCTTACAGCTTGATCTTCAATAAAGCCTTCTTATTTCCACTTATCTCTTGTTGTACGTCTGGTTCATGGTTCCATGACATTAGGACCAAGCCATGAATTCTGACGTTACAGGGCCATCCTCGCTACCTACGCTGGTTGCCAGACTTGATCAGCAGGATCACCTGTTGGGTCGGTTCGCTGTGGCGTTGCAAACCCTGCTTGAACGCACGGCTCATTTAGCTTCTGTTGCCGATGGGTCGGTTGTCGCTCCTGGGCCCGCTCCTACTGCCGCTCCGGTTGTTGCGCCAGAGTCTACCCCGACACCTGTTGCTGCGCCTGCGGTGTTTCGGGGTATGACCGGTTCTGCCCCCCTTCCACAGCGCTTTGGGGGAGAGCCAACTCAGTGCCGAGGTTTCCTTAACCAGGTGGGCATTTATTTCGAGTTGCTGCCACATCCCTTTCCTACTGAGAGATCAAAGGTGGGCTTCTTGATCTCGCTGCTCTCGGACAAGGCCTTGGCCTGGGCCAGCCCTTTATGGGAGAACAACAATCCGGTGGTTGCCGAGTTTTCCGGTTTTGTTGCTTCTCTTCGGAAGGTATTCGATGTGCCGGCTCGTGCTGCCTCTGCTGCGAAGCTCCTTATGTCCATCAGACAGGGTTCACGATCCGTAGCTGAATACGCCATTGAGTTTCGTACCCTGGCAGCAGAGGTGGGCTGGAATAATGAGGCTCTGGTCGCTGCTTTCTCTCATGGTCTCTCGGATGCCTTGAAGGATGAGGTTGCAGCTAAGGACCTACCAGTGGAGCTCGAGTCCCTTATTTCTTTCCTGATTTTGATTGACACCAGACTCAGGGAGAGACCTTCCTTTAAGGAGAGCCTGCGGAGGTCTTCCAACAGATTGGCGCCTACGTTTGCTGTCCCACCCGTGCCTCCCTCTCCTCCCACGCCTCCTGGGGATGACTTGTCTGGGGGTGAACCCATGCAGCTGGGGTTTGCTCGCCTGTCCGAGGGGGAGAGGGTACTCCGGAGACGCGAGGGCCGATGCATGTACTGTGGTCTCGGTGGGCATTTTCGGTTGGCATGCCCGAACCGTCCGGGAAACGCTCGCACCTGAGATCCTGTCGGGGGCAGATCTTGGGTGGAGTCTCCTCGTCCCCGGTTTCCCGTGTTGACAAACCACTGATTACTGTTGTCCTCTCCTGGGTCGGGGGCTCGGTGACGACCCAGGCGTTGGTGGACTCTGGTGCTGGTGGTTTGTTCATTGATAGTGTGTTCGCTGCCGCCAATTCCATTCCTCTGCAGCCTCGAGGTTCCCCACTGGCTCTTGAGGCGATAGACGGCAGACCCCTTCTGCCGCCACACGTGACTCAGGAGACCCTTCCAGTGGGGATGGCCATTGGTGCCATTCACAGAGAGTCGGTCTGTCTCCAGGTTATTTCGTCTCCACACTACTCGGTGGTCTTGGGGTACCCCTGGCTCCAGAAGCATAATCCGACTTTCGATTGGAGATCGGCCGAGATCCTCTCGTGGTCACCGCAGTGTGGGGCTAGTTGCATCCATGGGCCTGTCAAGTTGCTGTGTACTTCCTCGGACTCTCTGTTGCCTCCTGAATACGAGGAGTACCGGGATGTATTCGATAAGGTGCGTGCGGTTGCCCTACCTCCGCACCGCCCATACGATTGTGCCATAGAGTTACAATCTGGTGCCGTTCCTCCTCGTGGCAAAGTCTATCCACTGTCGGTAGCGGAGAATGAGGCCATGGAGGAGTACGTGAGGGAGGCGCTTTCACGCGGACACATTCGCAAATCCTCGTCCCCGGCAGGGGCTGGATTTTTCTTTGTGAAAAAGAAGGGCGGTGAGTTGAGGCCTTGCATCGATTACAGGGGTCTCAATCGCATCACGATCAAGAACGCTTACCCGATACCCTTGATTTCCGAGCTGTTCGATCGCCTCAAAGGGGCCACGGTCTTTACCAAACTCGACCTGAGGGCGGCATATAACCTGGTAAGGATCAAGGCGGGCGATGAGTGGAAGACCGCGTTTAACACCAGGACCGGTCATTATGAATCCTTGGTTATGCCCTTTGGGTTGTGCAATGCGCCCGCAGTCTTCCAGGAATTCATCAACGATGTTTTCCGTGACCTGTTGCAGCAGTGTGTGGTGGTCTATTTGGATGACATCTTGGTATATTCTGAATCCATGGAGGCCCACATTCTGGATGTCAGACGAGTGTTGCAACGCTTACGAGAGAACAAGCTGTTCGGTAAGCTTGAGAAATGCGAATTTCACCGATCCCAGGTAACCTTCTTAGGTTACATCATTTCCGCTGAGGGGTTCTCCATGGATCCTGAGAAGGTTTCGGCTGTCTTACAGTGGCCCCAGCCCAGTGGTCTTCGTGCCCTGCAGCGCTTTTTGGGCTTCGCCAATTATTATCGGAAGTTCATCAGGGACTTTTCCATGCTAGCCAAGCCTCTCACGGATCTGACCAGGAAGGGCAGTAATCCCCAGGTCTGGCTGCTCGAGGCCATCCGAGCTTTTGAGGCTCTAAAGTCCGCCTTTGTGTCGGCTCCGATTCTGTCGCATCCCAACCCTGGGTTGCCTTTTTTCCTCGAGGTGGACGCGTCTGAGACGGGAGTAGGCACCCTCCTGTCTCAGCGTAGAACACCAGAGGGTCCTCTGCTTCCTTGTGGGTTTTACTCCCGGAAACTGTCTTCCGCGGAGTGCAACTATCAGATTGGTGACAGGGAGTTATTGGCCATCGTGCAGGCCCTTAAAGAATGGAGGCACTTGCTCGAGGGCTCGGTGGTTCCGGTTCTCATCCTGACGGACCACAAGAATCTGACCTACCTCTCTGAGGCCAAGAGATTGACACCACGTCAGGCCAGATGGGCTCTGTTCTTGTCACGTTTTAATTACGTGGTCTCCTACCTTCCCGGTTCCAAGAACATCAGAGCGGATGCCTTATCACGGCAGTACTCCGAGCTGTCCGGGGAGGAGTCGATTCCGACTTCGGTCATACCTCCGAATCAGATCCTGGCCGCTATTCGCACCAGCCTGACCTCTCCCCTGGGTGAGCAGATTTTGGCGGCTCAATCTGGTGATGTTTTGTGCCTGAGGAGTTGCGCACTCGGTTGTTGCGAACCTACCATAACTCCAAGGCCGCGGGGCATCCTGGAAAGAATCAGCTGTCCTGGGCTGTTTCACGTCTGTTCTGGTGGCCTTCTCTACGTTCCGACATCGCCGCATATGTAGCGGCATGCTCCGTTTGTGCCCAGAGTAAGTCCCCTCGGCACCTTCCGTTGGGCCTTTTGCAACCCATAGCCACCGGGGAGCGTCCATGGTCACACCTGGGGATGGATTTCATTGTGGACCTCCCTGCATCCCGAGGCCATACGGTCATTCTCATGATTGTGGATCGGTTTTCCAAAATGTGCCACTGTGTTCCTCTCAAGAAGTTACCCTCTGCACAAGAGTTGGCCTCGATTTTTGCCAGGGAGGTCTTCCGGTTGCACGGTTTGCCCAAGAAGATTGTGTCGGATCGGGGGGAGTCAGTTTGTGTCCAGGTTCTGGCGCACCTTTTGCTCCCAGTTGGGGATTCATCTCTCTTTCTCCTCGGCCTACCACCCTCAGTCCAATGGGGCCGCAGAACGATCCAATCAGGCCTTGGAGCAATTCCTTCGTTGCTATGTCTCCGATCACCAAGACAATTGGGTTGACCTCCTGCCTTGGGCTGAGTTTGCCAGGAACACGGCGGTGAACTCTTCCTCTGGGACGTCTCCCTTCATGGCCAATTATGGGTTCCAACCTGCCGTGTTACCGGAGGTATTCTCTCCCCAGGATATTCCGGCTGTGGAGGATCACCTTTCCGTCCTACGTGCTTCTTGGGTACAGATCCAGAGGTCCCTTGAGGTCTCTGCGCAGCGCCAGAGACTCCAGGCTGATCGCAGACGAGCGCCCGCTCCTTCCTACCAGGTCGGATACCGCGTATGGTTGTCCACCCGCAACCTCAACCTTCGAGTGCCCACTCCCAAGCTGGCGCCTCACTTTGTTGGTCCCTTCCGAGTGCTTCGCAGGGTAAACCCGGTAGCCTATGCCCTTGCGCTTCCTCCTGGCATGCGGATCTCCAACGTGTTTCATGTCTCCCTGTTGAAGCCACTGGTGTGTAATCGTTTCACTTCCTCGGTTCCTCGGCCTCGTCCGGTCCAAGTGGGTAATCGTGAGGAGTATGAGGTGAGCAATATCCTGGACTCACGCCTGGTCCGCGGTCGGGTGCAGTTTTTGGTCCATTGGCGTGGTTATGGTCCAGAGGAGCGTTCCTGGGTTCCCTCCGCAGATGTCCATGCTCCTGCCTTGCTCCGAGCCTTCCACGCACGCTTCCCTCAGAAACCGTTCTTTACTCCGCGGAGGAGGGGCCCTTGAGGGGGAGGTACTGTCATGGTCTTACCTTCTTGCTGTTCTCCTTCGTTTGACATGTGCTGGCGGCCATCTTGGTTTCTGGGGTTCTTGTAGCCTCCACCCTGCGGCTTCTCCTTCCCACTGGGAGGAGCTGGATGCCTAGCTCATATATATAGGAGGTCTGTGGCTTCAGTTCCCTGCTTGGTCCTCCTGTGTTCACATGCTTCTAAGACTGCTGCTGCTTCTGGTTCCTGATCCTGGCTTCGTCTGACTACCCTTCTGGTTCCTGATCCTGGCTTCGTCTGACTACCCTGCTGGTTCCTGATCCAGGCTTCGTCTGACTACCCTGCTGGTTCCTGATCCAGGCTTCGTCTGACTACCCTTCTGGTTCCTGACCTCTGGCTTCGCAAGACCCTGCTTCGGTTTAGCCATCCGCTTGGACTTTTGCCTTACAGCTTGATCTTCAATAAAGCCTTCTTATTTCCACTTATCTCTTGTTGTACGTCTGGTTCATGGTTCCATGACAGTTATTTTGACTACTTATCACATCCACACAATTGCTATCCTGTGTAGTATGTCCATTGTGGTCCGCTGCAGGCATCCTCCATTGTGTGCATTTTTGCTGGGGATTGCCATTAGCAACGGGCCACAAGTGCAGGATCTGCCCCCCCCCCCCCGTATAGATGCACCACTGCATATGGGGTTGAGCACTTCCTGCTTTTTAATACCACGCCAATTTGTAGTTTCTACTAAAATTGAAACAAAAAATAATAATAATGAAATAAAATGAAAAACAAAAACAAAAACCAGTGTTAGCTACCTCCTTCTCCACCGCCGCTTCCACCTACAGCGCCATATCAACCTACTACTCCATATGGACCTCGTCCTCCTAGATCAAGATTATAATTTTTTCTGCCATTTGCAGCCCTCTAGCTTTTTCCATAATTTTTTTAGAGTCATTTTAGTGCTCCAAAGTTCGGGTCTCCATTGACTTCAATTTTGGGGTTTGGGGTCAAGTTCGGGTCCCGAACTCAAACTTTTTTGTGAAGTTCGACCGAACCTATCAAACCTGAACATCCAGGTGTCTGGTCAACTCTAGTTAAAAGGGAAAATAATAGCATTCTTAATACAGAATGCTTAGTAAAATGTCAATTGAGGGGTTAAAAATTGTAAACAAAGTTAACTCACCCCATCCACTTGATCGAGTAGCGCATCTCCTCTTCTTTCTACTTTCTTCAGGACCTGGCTAAAGGACCTTTGATGAAGTCACTGCGCTCATCACATGGTCCATCACCATGGTTAAGAATTAAGAGTTAAGAATGCTATTATTTTCCCTTATAACCATGTTATAAGGGAAAATAATAAAGATCGGGTCCCTATTCCAATCGTCTCCTAGCAACCATGCGTGAAAATCGCACCGCATCCGCAGTTGCTTGCGGATGCTTGCGATTTTCACGCAGCCCCATTCACTTCTAGAGGGCCTGTGTTGCGTGAAAAACGCACAATATAGAGCTTGCTGCGATTTTCACGCAACACACAAGTGATGCATGAAAATAACCGCTCATGTACACAGCCCAATTGAAGTGAATGGGTCCGGATTCAGTGTGGGGGCAATGCGTTGCACACACACGGAATTCTCCCCCGTGTGAAAGGGGCCTAAGAATGGTATAGTTCGAAACGTGTCAGTGTGCGGGGGTGTGAGATGGTGTCCACATATTATATTATTTGTTAACGAAAATAAAGACAAAGCAACAGAATCTTCAATGGTGCTGGAACTTTTTTCTGCTGTTTTTATCTTGAGAACTTACCTGGTGAGCTGGACATTTTGTTTATTAACTGTATGTTAACATCGTTAAATCTGCGTTTACTCACAGGTATGTATGTCATTGTCACACAATTCAATATTGCTGTCATTGCTGTCAAGAGCTTGGGGAAGTGGGAAGGGAAAAAATGTTTATACTGTGAAAACAACAAAAATAGATAACAACTAACATGATGAGTTAAATGTAGCAACTTCGGTTTGGCCCAAATCGTTTTGGGTCCAAACCAAACTTTTAAAAAAATCTGCAAACCAGACCCAAACTGAATCTCGACTGGTTCGCTAATCTCTACTATGCATATTGCTCATGGCTTAGTGTGTTGAGCTAATGATTATTAAAAAAAGAATGTGAAATAATATAAAAAAAAAACCTCAAGGATTGAGTCCTTTAACTGCAGAAATACTTGGAGCGTAATTAAATAATAACATGACCTTACATGGGTACTTCTCAAACGGTTAATGCTTATACAGTACATATCTGTATGTAGAATGTATTGTGGTCTGCATTATACTGTATAATGATTCTTTTTCTTAACTTCAGTAACTTTTTAAATTAGAAATTAGCATTTCGAACATTATAACACCTGCTGTGCTCACCTTTTACTGTTCTAACACAGTCATAAGCACTATAAAAGTGATTACCCTTCATTGAGTATTACAGTAATGTCTAATGAATGGACTCTCTTACCTCTCAGCATGTGCTACTATAATAAGTCTTTATTCCTGACCCTCATTATGCAGATCTTGAAATGCTGACACAATATAAAGAATAATTTTAATAGCAATGAATTGACACAGAGAATATGGTTTATTAAGACTCAAGTAAACAACATTTGCTGATAAGTGGGAAAGGTCAGGAAAACTATACATCATTATAAAAATCTAATTGAATAACCACAGAGATTCTTACCATCACATGTTTGCACCCAGGCCACCTGCATTTCTTAATGAAGTTGAAAGAACGTCAAACTAAAGAAGACACAGTATGGCTGCAGTTCATGACTTGGAATGCTAGTTTCTTCCTAGGAGTGACAAAAATGTAAATAATTGTAGTAAAAACGTATAATAGAAATATGACAAAAATAGTTTATGAATTATAGATTAAATAGCTATAAAGGGGTCATCCCACCTTAGGGTAGGTGATCAGCATTAGATTGTGGCATCCAACTTTCAGCAATTGTGCCATCCAGCTGTTTAAAATGAGCTGTGGCGTCTTCATTGTTTACACTGCTACATAGAAACATAGAATGTGTCGGCAGATAAGAACCATTTGGCCCATCTAGTCTGCCCAATATACTAAATACTATGGATAACCCCATGTCCTATCTTATATGAAGGATGGCCTTATGCCTATCCCATGCATGCTTACACTCCTCCACTGTATTTGCAGCTACCACTTCTGCAGGAAGGCTATTCCATGCATCCACTACTCTCTCAGTAAAGTAATACTTCCTGATATTACTTTTAAACCTTTGCCCCTCTAATTTAAAACTATGTCCTCTTGTAGCAGTTTTTCTTCATTTAAATATTCTCTCCTCTTTTACCTTGTTGATTCCCTTTATGTATTTAAAAGTTTCTATCATATCCCCTCTGTCTCGTCTTTCTTCCAAGCTATACATGTTAAGGTCCTTTAATCTTTCCTGGTAAGTTTTATCCTGCAATCCATGTACCAGTTTAGTAGCTCTTCTCTGAACTCTCTCCAAAGTATCAATATCCTTCTGGAGATATGGTCTCCAGTACTGAGCACAATACTCCAAATGAGGTCTCATTAGTGCTCTGTAGAGCGGCATGAGCACCTCCCTCTTTCTACTGGTAATGCCTCTCCCTATACACCCAAGCATCCTGCTAGCATTTCCTGCTGCTCTGACATTGTCTGCCTACCTTTAAGTCTTCTGAAATAATGATCCCTAAATCCCTTTCCTCAGATACTGAGGTTAGGACTGTATCACTGATTTTATATTCTGCTCTTGGGTTTTTACGTCCCAGGTGCATTATCTTGCACTTATCAACATAAAATTTTAGTTGCCAGATTTTTGACCATTCCTCTAGTTTTCCTAGGTCCTTTTCCATTTGGTGTATCCCTCCAGGAACATCAACGCTGTTACAAATCTTTGTGTCATCAGCAAAAAGACACACCTTACCATTGAGGCCTTCTGCAATTTCGCTGATAAAGATATTAAACAATATGGGTCCCAGAACAGATCTCTGAAGTACCCCACTGGTAACAAGACCTTGGTCTGAATATACTCCATTGACTACAACCCTCTGTTGCCTGTTCCTCAGCCACTGCCTAATCCATTCAACAATATGGGAGTCCAAGCCCAAAGACTGCACTTTATTGATACGCCTTCTATGTGGGACAGTATCAAAAGCCTTACTAAAGTCTAGATAAGCGATGTCTACTGCACCTCCTCCATCTATTATTTTAGTCACCCAATCAAAAAAATCAATAAGATTAGTTTGACATGATCTCCCTGAAGTAAACCCATGCTGTTTTTCATCTTTCAATCCATGGGATTTTAGATGTTTCACAATCCTCTCCTTAAGTATGGTTTCTATTAATTTCCGCACTATTGATGTCAGGCTTACTGGCCTATAGTTGCCCGATTCCTCCCTACTAACTTTCTTGTGAATGGGCACAACATTTGCTAATTTCCAATCTTCTGGGACGACTCCTGCTGCCAGTGATTGGTTAAATAAATCTGTTAATGGTTTTGCTAGTTCACCGCTGAGCTCTTTTAATAGCTTTGGGTGTATCCCATCCAGGGCTGTGGAGTCGGAGTCGGAGTCGGAGTCGAGGAGTCGGAGTCGGAGTCAATTTTGGGTACCTGGAGTCGGAGTCGGCAAAAAATGAACCGACTCCGACTCCTACAAAATTTAAATTGGAATAAAAAAAAAAAAAAGCAAGTTTAAATGTCCGAATTCATAAACAGTTATAATTAATGACTTCTCTACTGTAAGAATAAAGGCCAATGCATGCAGTGCCTCACGTAACCGCAAAACAAACGCGTTCAGTGATGTGAAGAAGCATGCTTTTCATATGCTTCACTATATGGCACGCAATGCACAATTTGGAGTGGCAATACATATACTTTCCATTGTGTTGTGTTCTGATGTTACAGGGAACACAATGCCCATGGTTTACCTAGCCTCTCACTGATAAGGGATTAAGTAAATATGTGTTTTGCAGGACTAGAGACACTTGTATAAGTGAAGGGAATGGAGGGTCAATAGTTCAAGACTGAAGCTGTAAACCATTGGAAAAACTGCTGTCATTCAGCTAAGGCCCCATGCACACGGCCGTGTTTCACGGCCGTGTGCGTGCCGTGGAACCGCGGCCTGGATCCCTCCTGAGAGCAGGAGCGCACAGCGTCACTGGTTGCTATGACGCCGTGCGCTCCCTGCTGCCGGCACAGTACAGTAATACACTGGTATGATCTATACCAGTGTATTACTGTACTGTGCCGGCAGCAGGGAGCGCACGGCGTCATAGCAACCAGTGACGCCGTGCGCTCCTGCTCTCAGGAGGGATCCAGGCCGCGGTTCCACGGCCCGCACACGGCCGTGAAACACGGCCGTGTGCATGGGGCCTAAGGCTATAAAACGTGTAAACTCAGAATGTTATCTTAAACTTTAAACATGACTATGGGATTCTTCTAGGGAAATCATGTTTTAAAATAAATGTCCCTTCCTGGATCCTCCCACTGCCCTATCTTCAGCAGAAGATCAGCCCACAAAGGAGAAGGTAGCAGCTTCTGCCCAACTACCTCTCTGTGCTAGAAGAGCTTAGAAGAACTTCTTTCTTTCCTTCAAGGAATGTATAAAATACATTTGCATATTAAATACAGAGGAGTCGGAGTCGGGGAGTCGGAGTCGGAGTCGGAAGTACAAAAAACTGAGGAGTCGGAGACGGAGTCGGAGTCGGAGCATTTATCTACCGACTCCACAGCCCTGATCCCATCAGGCCCCTGTGACTTATTTGTATTAATTTTAGACAGTTGACTTAGAACCTCTTCCTCTGTAAAGACACATGCATCAAAAGATTCATTAGTCTTCTTTCCTAACTGAGGTCCTTCTCCTTCATTTTCCTTTGTAAAAACTGAACAGAAGTATTCATTGAGGCAGTCAGCTAGTTCTTTATCTTCTTCCATATACCTTCCTTCTTTTGTTTTTAATTTGGTAATTCCTTGTTTTAGTTTCCTTTTTTCATTTATGTATCTGAAGAATGTCTTATCGCCTTTTTTCCCTGACTGAGCTAATTTCTCTTCTGCCTGTGCTTTAGAAGCTCTTATAACTTGTTTGGCCTCTCTCTGCCTAATGTTATAAATTTGTCTGTCATCCTGTTTTTTTTTTTTTTTTATAATTCCTAAATACTATCTTTTTGTTTTTCATGATTTTGGCCACTTCTGCTGAGTACCACAGTGTTCTCTTCCTTTTTTTTCTTTTACTGACAAGCCTAATGCAATTTTCTGTTGCCTTCAATAGTGCCACTTTTAAGTAGTCCCATTTCTCCTGGACTCCAATGAAACTGTTCCAGTCCGATAGGGACTTGTATACCACTAATCTAATTTTAGAAAAGTCAGTTTTTCTAAAATCTAAAACTTTTGTTTTTGTGTGGTGTGACTCAGTCACTGTACTTATAGTAAACCACACTGACTGGTGATCACTTGATCCCAAGGTTTCCCCTACAGTAATATCAGATACCAAATTCCCATTTGTGAATACTAAATCTAAAATGGCCTCCTTCCGGGTTGGCTCCTCTACTACTTGCTGTAGAGATAATCCCAGTAGGGAATTTAGAATATCTGTACTCCTAGCAGAACTAGCTATTTTGGTTTTCCAGTTTACATCTGGAAGATTGAAGTCTCTCATAATGATAACTTCCCCCTTCAATGTCATTTTAGCTATTTCCTCAACTAGTAGATCATCTAAATATTTGACTTGGCTAGGTGGTCTATATATCACACCTACACGAGTTACCTTATGATTATTAAGCTAGAAGGTAACCCAAACTGACTCTAAATTGTTCTTGCTAACTTGTATCAAATTAGATTTTATGCTATCTTTCACATACAGGGCCACCCCTCCCCCCTCCTTGCCTTCTCTGTCTTTCCTGTATTGAGAGAACCCTGGTATTGATATATCCCAGTCATTACTCCCCTTGAACCATGTCTCAGTAACACAGAAGGCTGGACTTTTTGTACACGTAGCGGCTGTGCTTGGTATTGCAGCTTTGTTCTATTAAAGGGTCTTCTTAGATCAGACAGGCACTGGACAACGACCCATAATTGTTGTTCATGTTTTTGTTGGCTTGATTTGAGCACCAGTAACCAGCACCACCATGTGTACCTGAATTTATTTTGCATTTATTCATTGCAGAGCTCTTTCATTCCTTCTTTCCCAGGCATCACGTCAAAGTTGGTATCTACCACAATGGATCATTTTCTGTATTTGACTTCTATGTGAGGTCAATAGGACTCTCTTCAGACCAGGGGTTGAATACTAATACAATCCACAACTTTAAGTTTGTTGATTTTATTGTAGCCTGGTTTGCAATAACAATGCTAGCTGCCACACTATGTGAGGGTGTCATTTGTAATCCAGACATATTAGATGATTTTTATGTGGTGAATACTTTGTCAACAAAATGTACGGCATATTATATTCATATTGATAAAGCACAACATTCACATAATTTCCTTAGTCCACAAATATGGGAAATAGAGTAAACAGTTATGTTTTTAAGTTGAAGGGAGGTGGACGAAGAAAGTCCTGTATACTGGAAGGAAAGAAAGGAGAAAGGGAAGCTTTTTGGCTTTTATAAGACAGGTACAGAAAGTACATTTTCTGTTCTAATTGAGACAGCCATACTTCTGTTTTTGGGAGCAGAGTTTGGTTAAAATGATATCTTTGATTGTGCTATGCTAATGCATGCACCAAATGCACAGTGTCCTTGATTACCTGCTTTATCTCAGTTTATCTTAATGAGTCATTCACTTATTCGTAGCTGGTTCCACAGTCTCAACCAATGTTGAGCTCGAAAATGTATTACTATGTTACTAAGCTACAGTAGCAAAACCCTTAAGCCCACTCCATATATTTACAATGGTATGTTTTCAATCCTAAATTAAACTGTTGTTGGTGAATGGTACATGGTTAACATATTAGTACAGTACTGTAGCTCATAGAATTGGCATGGAGCAATTTCATTTATTTCATACCTTCCCTATATTAGGCTACTTATTATTATTATTATTTATTAATAAAGCGCCATTCATTCCATTGTGCTGTACATATGATAAGGGGTTCATATAATGCAGACAAGTGCAATAAGCATGAACGAGATAAGTTACAAACTGGTCCAGAAGGAGAGAGGGCCCTACCTTTGAGGGCTTACAATCTACAAGGTATGAAGGAAGGACACAGTAGGTAAGGTTAAAGCTGGTCATGGTGGTATCGTAGCAGCAGTGTCACTGATTGTAGGCTTGTCTGCAGAGGCGGGTTTTCAGGTTTCTTTTGAAGGATTCCACCGTAGGTGAGAGTCTGATATGTTGGGGTAGAGAATTCCAGTATGGTTGATGCACAGGAGAAAGCTTGGAAGCGATTGTAGTAAGAGGTGATAAGAGGAGAGGAGAGAAGTAGGTCTTGTGAAGATCAGAGATTATGTGTGGGGATGTATCGGTGAAGTAGCTCAGAGATATATGGAGGGGACTGGATGTGGATTGCCTTGTATGTATTTGTCAGTATTTTAAACTGAATTCGCTGGGCAATGGGAAGCCAGTTAAGGGATTGGCAGAGGGGTGAGGCAGAGGAGTAACAGGGTAATAGGTGGATTAGTCAGGCAGCAGAGGTTAGGATAGATTGAAGAGGTGAGAGAGTGCTAGGAGGATGTTATAGTAGTCTAGGCGGGAGATGAAAATGGCATGTACAAGCATTTTTGAAAACTCCTGGCTGAGGAATGCGCAGATGCGAGAGATATTTTCGAACTGGAGGCAGCAAGTAGTGGAAAGGGCTTGGATGTGTTATTTGAAGGACAGGGCAGAATCTAAGGTTACTGCAAGGCAGCGGACTTGGTTGACCGGGTAGAGTGTGCAGCCATTGATCATGATAAATAGGACTGGTGGGGAGGGGTTGAAAAAGATAGGGGAAAGATGATACATTCCGTTTTATCCATATTACAGAAAGCGAGAGGAGAAAAAGGAGAAAATAGAAGATAGACATTGTGGGATTCTGGATAGTAAGGTGGTGATGTCTGGACCAGAGAGTTAAATTTGTGTGTCGTCAGCATAAAAGTGATACTGAAAGCCATGGGACTCTATGAGCTGTCCCAGGCCAAAGGTGTAGATTGAGAAGAGCAGGGGTCCAAGGACAGACCTTTGTGGGAGTAGTGAGGATTTGAAAATGAGGAGAAATTGTTTGTATGTGGTGAAGTGCTCCTTAGAATAAGATTTCTTCCATCGCCACTAAGCAGCCCTGGAAGTTTGTCTCAGTTTTTTGGTCAGGCTAGTGTGCCAGGGTTTTCTGTTGATTTTTCAGGGTTTGTTGTGTGTGAGTGGGTGTAGCAAAGTCCAGATCTGTAGTTATTGTGTTGTTATACAGAGTTTTGGCAGCATTTGAAAAATATAAATAAATACAGGAATCAAATATGACAGAATCTGCGACTGAGAAAAAAGCCTTATATTTTATATTCAACTGAATAATATGGATATCTTACATGCAATGCAATTGAGTTTATTTCTGGAAACATATAAAGTGTGTCTGTGTGTTTTTTATACAGTGGTGGCCAAAAGTTTTGAGAATTACATAAATATTGGAAATTGGAAAAGTTGCTTCTTAAGTTTTTATAATAGCAATTTGCATATACTCCAAAATGTTATGAAGAGTGATCAGATGAATTGCATAGTCCTTCTTTGCCATGAAAATTAACTTAATCCTAAAAAAAACTTTCCACTGCATTTAATTGCTGCCATTAAAGGACCTGCTGAGATCATTTCAGTAATCGTCTTGTTAACTCAGGTGAGAATGTTGACGAGCACAAGGCTGAAGATCATTATGTCAGGCTGATTGGGTTAAAATGGCAGACTTGACCTGTTAAAAGGAGGGTGATGCTTGAAATCATTGTTCTTCCATTGTTAACCATGGTGACCTGCAAAGAAACGCGTGCAGCCATCATTGCGTTGCATAAAAATGGCTTCACAGACAAGCATATTGTGGCTACTAAGATTGCACCTCAATCAACAATTTATAGAATCATCAAGAACTTCAAGGAAAGAGGTTAAATTCTTGTTAAGAAGGCTTCAGGGCGTCCAAGAAAGTCCAGCCAGCACCAGGATCATCTCCTAAAGAGGATTCAGCTGCGGGATCGGAGTGCCACCAGTGCAGAGCTTGCTCAGGAATGGCAGCAGGCAGGTGTGAGCGTATCTGCACGCACAGTGAGGCAAAGACTTTTGGAAGATGGCCTGGTGTCAAGAAGGGCAGCAAAGAAGACATTTCTCTCCAAAAAAAACATCAGGGACAGATTGATCTTCTGCAGAAAATATGGTGAATGGACTGCTGAGGACTGGAGCAAAGTCATATTCTCAGATGAAGCCGATTGTTTGGAGCATCAGGAAAAAGGCTTGCCCGGATAAGAAAAGGTGAGCGCTACCATCAGTCCTGTGTCATGCCAACAGTAAAGCATCCTGAGACCATTCATGTGTGGGGTTGCTTCTCATCCAAGGGAGTGGGCTCACTCACAATTTTGCCCCAAAACACAGCCATGAATAAAGAATGATACCAAAACACCCTCCAACAGCAACTTCTTCCAACAACCCAACAACAGTTTGGTGAAGAACAATGCATTTTCCAGCACGATGGAGCACCGTGCCATAAGGCAAAAGTGATAACTAAGTGGCTCGGGGACCAAAACGTTGACATTTTGGGTCCATGGCCTGGAAACTCCCCCAATCTTAATCCCATTGAAAACTTGTGGTCAATCCTCAAGAGGCGGGGGGGACAACCAAAAACCCACTAATTCTGACAAACTCCAAGAAGTGATTATGAAAGAATGGGTTGCTATCAGTCAGGAATTGGTCCAGAAGTTGATTGAGAGCATGCCCAGTCGAATTGCAGAGGTCCTGAAAAAGAAGGGCCAACACTGCAAATACTGACTCTTTGCATAAATGTCATGTAATTGTCGATAAAAGCCTTTGAAACGTATGAAGTGCGTGTAATTATATTTCACTACATCACAGAAACAACTGAAACAAAGATCTAAAAGCAGTTTAGCAGCAAACTTTATGAAAACTAATATTTGTGTCATTCTCTAAACTTTTGGCCATGACTGTACATTCAAATCTATGTGGATCATTTACTAAAATCGTGATTTTAACAAAAGTTTTTATTAACATTATTGCATTATTTGTACACAAACTGTTGCATGTCCTTGTAGAGTAGATTGGTTTTATAGGTCTTGAATTAGAAAAAGTTATGCTCACTTTATAAATGTGATTCTAGTTTGAAACAAAAACAAAGTATTCCTAAATCCACCCCAAAAAAATTCTATAGCATGTTTTAACAAGTTTAACACCTTAAGGACCGAGTTCATTTTCACCTTAAGGACCAGGCTATTTTTTGCAATTCTGACCAGTGTCACTTTATGTGGTGATAACTTTAAAACGCTTTGACTTATCCAGGCCATTCTGAGACAGTTTTTTCGGCACATATTGTACTTCATGACACTGGTAAAATGAAGTAAAAAAATAAATTTTTATTTATAAAAAAATACCAAATTTACCAAAAATTTGCACATTTCCAAGTTTCAATTTCTCAACTTCTATAATACATAGTAATACCTCCAAACATAGTTATTACTTTACATTCCCCATATGTCTACTTCATGTTTGCATCATTTTGGGAAAGATATTTTATATTTTGGGGATGTTACAAGGCTTAGAAGTTTGGAAGCAAGAAGCAAATCTTGAAATTGTTCTGAACCTTTCAAAAACCCAATTTTTAGGGACCAGTTCAAGTCTTAAGTCACTTTGTGAGGCTTATATAATAGAAACCACCCAAAAATGACCCCATTCTAGAAACTACACCCCTCAAGGTATTCAAATCTGATTTTACAAACTTTGTTAACCCTTTAGGTGTCCCACAAGTATTAATGGAAAATAGATTTCATGGAGAATTAATTTCAAAATTTCACTTTTTTGGCAGATTATCCATTTTAAAAATTTTTTTCCAGTTACAAAACAAGGGTTAGCAGCCAAACAAGACTCAATATTTATGACTCAAAAGTTTACAGAAACATCCCATATGTGGTAGTAAACCACTGCACAGGCACACGGTAGGACACAAAAGGAAAGGAATGCCATACATTTTTGAAAGGCAGATTTTGCTAGACAGTATTTTTTTTACACCATGACCCATTTGAAGCCCTCCTGATGCACCCCTAGAGTAGAAACTCCATAAAAGTGACTCCATCTAAGAAACTACACCCCTCAAGGTATTCAAAATTGATTTTACAAATGTCGTTAACCCTTTAGGTGTTCCACAAGAGTTATTGGCAAATAGAGATGACATTTCAGAATTAAAATTTTTGGGCAAAATTTCAATTTTACTGTTTTTTCCAGTTACAAAGCAAGGGTTAACAGCCAAACAAAACTCATTATTTATGACCCTGATTCTGTAGTTTTCAGAAACACCCCATATGTGGTCATAAACCACTGTACGGGCACACAAAGAAAGGAATGCCATACGGTTTTTGAAAGGCAGATTTTGCTAGACAGTTTTTTTGGACACCATGTCCCATTTGAAGCCCCCCTAATGCACCCCTAGAGTAGAAACTCCATAAAAGTGACTCCATCTAAGAAACTACACCCCTTAAGATATTCAAAATTGATTTTACAAACGTTGTTAACCCTTTAGGTGTTCCACAAGAGTTATTGGCAAATAGAGATGAAATTTCAGAATTAAAATTTTTGGGCAAATTTTCAATTTTACATTTTTTTTTTCCAGTTACAAAGCAAGGGTTAACATCCAAACAAAACTCATTATTTATGACCCTGATTCTGTAGTTTACAGAAACTCCCCATATGTGGTCGTAAATTGCTGTACAGGCACATGGCAGAGCACAGAAGGAAAGGAATGCCATACGGTTTCTGGAAGGCAGATTTTGCTAGACAGTTTTTTTTTGGACACCATGACCCATTTGAAGCCCCCCTGATGCACCCCTAGAGTAGAAACCCCCAAAAAGTGACCCCATTTTAGAAACTAAGGGATAGGGTGGAAGTTTTGTTGGTACCAGTTTAGGGTACATATGATTTTTGGTTGCTCTATATTACACTTTTTGTGAGGCAAGGTAACAAGAAATAGCTTTTTTGGCAGTTTTTTTTTGTTATTTACAACATTCATCTGACAGGTTAGATCATGTGGTATTTTTATAGAGCAGGTTGTCATGGACGCGGCGATACCCAATATGTATACCATTTTTTTATTTATGTAAGTTTTACACAATGATTTCATTTTTGAAACAAAACAAATGTGTTTTAGTGTCTCCATAGTCTGAGAGCCATAGTTTTTTCAGTTTTTGGGTGATTATCTTGGGTAGGGTATTATTTTTACGGGATGAGATGACGGTTTGATTGGCACTATTATAAGGTGCATATGACTTTGTGATCGCTTGCTATAACACTTTTTGTGATGTAAGTTGACAATTTCTTTTTTATTTAGCACAGTTTTTATTTTTTATTTTTTACGGTGTTCATCTGAGGGGTTAGCTCATGTGATATTATTATAGAACTGGTTGATATGGACACGGCGACACCTAATATGTATACTTTTTTATTTATGTAAGTTTTACACAATAATATCATTTTTGAAACAAAAAAAATTCCTGTTATAGTGTCCCCATAGTTTTTATTTTTTTTGGGCCATTGTCTCATGTAGGGGCTCATTTTTTGCGGGATGAGGTGACGGTTTGATTGGCACTATTTCGGCGTACCTGCAACTCTTTTGATCACTTTTATTACCTTTTTTGGGAAGTAAGGTGGGCAAAATTTCAATTTCCTGATAGTTTTTTATTTTTTATGGCGTTCTCTATGCGGAGAAAGTAACATGACCGTTTTATAGATCAGGTCTTTATGGACGCGGCGATACCTAATATGTGTAGTTTATTTAATTTTTTTAATTTTTATTCAGTGATAAATGTGAAGGCAACAGAAAATTGCATTAGACTTGTCAGTAAAAGCAAAAAAAGGAAGAGACCACTGTGGTACTCAGCAGAAGTGGCCCAAATCATTAAAAATAAAAAGCTAGCATTTTGTAATTATAAAAAAAACCCAGAGCAATGAAGATAAGGAAATCTACAAGATTAGGCAGAAAGAGGCCAAGCAAGTTATAAGAACATCTAAAGCGCAGGCAGAAGAAAAACTAGCTCAGTCTATGAAAAAATGGGATAAGACATTCTTCAGATATATAAATGAAAAAAGGAAATTAAAACAAGGAATAACTAAATTAAAAACAAAGGACAGAAGGTATGTAGAAGAGAATAAAGGGCTAGCCGACTGCCTTAATGAATACTTCTGTTCAGTTTTTACAGAAGAAAAAGGAGAAAGACCTCCACTAGAAAGGATGACTAATAAATCGTTTGATGCATGTGTCTTTACAGAGGAAGATGTTCTAGGTTTGCTGTCTAAAGTGAAGACAAATAAGTCACAGGGGCCTGATGAGATACACCCAAAATTATTAAAAGAGCTTAGTGGTGAGCTGGCAAAACCGTTAACAGATTTATTTAACCAATCATTAGTAACAGGAGTCGTCCCGGAAGATTGGAAATTGGCAAATGTCGTGCCCATTCACAAGAAAGGTAGTAGGGAGGAATCGAGCAACTATAGACCAGTGAGTCTGACATCAATAGTAGGCAAATTAATGGAAACCCTATTAAAGGATAGGATTGTGGAACATCTAAAATCCCATGGATTGCAAGATGAAAAACAACATGGGTTTACTTCAGGGAGATCATGTCAAACTAATCTTATAGATTTTTTTGACTGGGTGACTAAAATAATAGACGGTGGAGGTGCAGTAGACATCGCATATCTAGATTTTAGTAAGGCTTTTGACACTGTCCCACACAGAAGACTTATCAATAAACTGCAGTCGTTGAGCATGGATTCCCATATTGTTGAGTGGATTAGGCAGTGGCTGAGTGACAGACAACAGAGGGTTGTAGTCAATGGAGAACATTCAAAACAAGGTCATGTTACCAGTGGGGTTCCACAGGGATCTGTACTGGGACCAATTTTGTTTAATATCTTCATAAGTGATATTGCAAAAGGCCTCGATGGTAAGGTTTGTCTTTTTGCTGATGACACAAAGATATGTAACAGGGTTGATGTTCCTGGAGGGAAACGCCAAATGGAAAAGGATTTAGGAAAACTAGAAGAATGGTCAGAACTCTGGCAACTGAAATTTAATGTGGATAAGTGCAAGATAATGCACATGGGGCGTAAAAACCCAAGGGCAGAATATAGAATATTTGACACAGTCCTGACTGCAGTATCTGAGGAAAGAAATTTAGGAGTAATTATTTCAGAAGACTTAAAGGTGGGAAGACAATGTAATAGAGCAGCACGAAATGCCAGCAGAATGCTTGGATGTATAGGGAGAGGTATAAGCAGTAGAAAGAGTGAAGTGCTTATGCCGCTGTACAGAACACTGGTGAGACCTCACTTGGAGTATTGTGCGCAGTACTGGAGGCCATATCTCCAGAAGGATATAGATACTCTAGAGAGAGTTCAGAGAAGAGCTACTAAACTAGTACATGGATTGCAGGATAAAACTTACCAGGAAAGGTTAAAGGACCTTAATATGTATAGTTTGGAAGAAAGAAGAGACAGAGGGGATATGATAGAAACTTTTAAATACATAAAGGGAATCAACTCGGTAAAGGAGGAGAGCATTTTTAAAAGAAGAAAAACTACCACAAGAGGACACAGTTTTAAATTAGAGGGGCAAAGGTTTAAAAGTAATATAAGGAAGTATTACTTTACTGAGAGAGTAGTGGATGCATGGAATAGCCTTCCTGCAGAAGTAGTAGCTGCAAATACAGTGAAGGAGTTTAAGCATGCATGGGATAGGCATAAGGCTATACTTCATATAAGATAGGGCCAGGGACTATTCATAGGATTCAGATATATTGGGCAGACTAGATGGGCCAAATGGTTCTTATCTGCCGACACATTCTATGTTTCTATGTTTCTATGTTAATGTGTTTTATTATCTTATTTTTTGGACCCAGACCCACTTGGTTCTTGAAGATCCAGTGGGTCTGATGTCTGTATAATACATTACAGTACACTATATAGGGTACTGTACTGTATTTTAATTACACTGTCTGAACAGATCTATGCCTTTAGCATAGATCTGTTCATCACCATGGACAGCAGGACGCCTGAGAAGGCGTCCTGTTGCCATGGGAACCTTCCCCGTCTGCCACAACTGAGCAGACGGGGAAGGGGAAGGAGGGGAGCTCCCTCCCTCTGTCCCCCCATCCATCTGGGGCTGCAAAGGCACAGCAGCCCCCCGATGGCAGAGGGAGGGAGCTCCCTGACTTAACCCTTTCCATACAGCGGTCCGTACGGACCGCTGTATGGAAAGGGTGAAACGGCTGACATCAAAGCGATGTCAGCCATTTATACCAGAGTGTCAGCAATGTGCTACCATTGTGCACTGACCACCAATGAAAATTCAGGGGGAGGCGGGCGAGGGATAGCGATTCCGCCTGCCGCACCGTCCGCCTCCCGCAACTGCACCCCGCCGACATAAAATCATTCAGGGGTGCAGGGGGGGTTCATTTTTTTTAACTTTGGTCATTTTAAAGTTTCTGATCCCTGCGGTCAGGGACCGCAGGGATCAGAAACTACAGAAAGCGCTGCAAACCGCAGGTCTGAATTGACCTGCAGTTTGCAGTGATCGCCGATACGGGGGAGGGTCACAGGACTCCCCTCGGCATTGACCCTGGGTGCCTGGCTGTGTGTAACAGCCGGCACTCAGCGCTGTCACCATGTCTGCAGACATGGTGACAGTTTAATGCCAGGACGAGTATACTCATCCTAAAGCACCGGTGTTCCATCCAAGGTCCTGAACGTGTTAACCTTATGTCTTACAAGTACTAATATGAGGGTACCTAGACTTTGCTGTAAATTGTGCCCAATATGACTCACATTTGTGCAATACCTAATTTCTAGTTTTCGAAAAATGAACTACAAATAGCTCATCATGGGGCATAGTCTACAGGATTAGTAATTCTGCCTCAATATATCCATATAAAAATACCTGATAAAAAGACATACTGTATACATTGGAGAAAGTTAAATAGTTCAATCTTTCAAGCTTTATTCATAATAATATAAATCATACCCTTGCCAAATCTATCTTGCCTCACTTGAGGCCCGTAGAGAAATTACATTTTCACAGACTAGAGAAAAATGATTACGTAAAGTCACAATTCACAGAACTCACACAACCTACAATTGATACAAAATAAACTGATCAGATTTTCATAAGTTTTATTTGACTAGAACTGGCAGCACCCATAAATAATCAGATTTAGCCATCTGGTATGATTTTGAGAATCAACATTTATAATGACAACATATGCATATGCTAGTAACTGGCAGCAGATTAACTCAATTATTGTTTGAAGGATATTTACATATTGATAAATACAAGCATTGCAAAAGCATTTGACACTATACCTCATAGACACCAGGGGGAGGGGGGGGGGGGATTTAGAATTCTAGTTGTATTTTAGGTTTTTAAGTTTTTAGATTGAAGTTGCTATATGCCCCTGTGACAAATTTTTGAAACTGGTGCACAGTAATAATACATTTGATGCAAGTGCAAGGTGGTTGCGCCTATTTCACTAAAAGTATACCTATACCTTTAGCTTAAGACCATGTCCAGATATTTGTGGTAAATGATTACAACTCTGAATAGTCATCAGTTATAATTGGTGTTCACAATGGTTAAGTGTTAAGTCCAGTATTATTCAGCATATTTACTAACCATATACTAATGCAGCAAGCATTAATTTGTTAAAGAAGCATTTTTAAAAAAAATCATATATTACTTACTCATCACCAGTATTCTAGCAGTGTAATTGTTACACCCTAACTCAGTTCCATCCATATAGTTTGAAACTTTCCATTATGGGAACCAGGTCATAAGAGCTCAAGTCCAACCATCAGACCATAGCTAGCTATAATGTGTAAGCAGGAACTCTCCTGTGTGGCTGACTTCCTGTGTAAGCAGGAAGTTCTCCTGTGTGGCTGACTTCCTGTGAACTAAAGGATGACAATCATCACCTATGAAATCTTTCCTAACAGTTTTCAGGCCGCTCCCCTCTCTACCCTCCATTTATATATCTTCCACTATATAGATATAATGTCTCATCTATCTTAAGGACCAGAAGTGCAGATATATAGGATATATAGCAGCTAAGTATATGTAGTGATTAGCTGCAGTTATATAAATCTCGTGACATTGCCCACCTTTGCCATCTATGTGTGCTGACTCTCCAGTGTAGTTCTATGGGATGTAGCTTCACACTGGTCTTCCTGCCTCCTACATAAAAGAGCTGACAGGGGAGAGAGAAATGACAGGGCAGAGAGGCTGAAGCAGAATTACACAGGAAATCATGAAAAACCCTGCAGTGTAAGGGGAAAGCATGCTGTGTCACCGATCTGATGGCTCTCCTCAGAGGGCTCAGAGCAGTGCAGTGTGATGAGACTCACACCCCACCCCTCTGTCTGTGCAAAGATAGGAATGATGGGAAATGTAGGATTATTTAGGAAAACTATATCTAAGGGGAAGAAGGAATCAAGATGGTTGATAATCCACATATTATACATCAAATAAAACAGGTATGCACAAGGCATACAGAGTCTTATTCTTTATTAATGGTCTATCATGCACTGTATAGGCAAATAAAAAAAAATCTCAGAATGCTTCTTTAACATAGCAAACCATTCTAATGCACATACTATTAGAACAGTACACTATGTTAATAGTGCAGTAAATAATCTGTCACTTTAATGCATGCTACATCTGTAGAAGATAGGATTGCAGCACTGTTTGTAATTTTTGCAGATAACACAAAGCTACTGTATGTTCTAAAGTAAAAAAATAGAATCACTAATTTAGCTCACCAATTTAAGCACTTTTAGTCAATTCCAGGGTGCAGGTAGAAGACTCCTGAGTTGGCAAATGTAAGAATAGTAATAATCCAAATGAAAGGTGGCACTCTATTAAAGACATAGAAAATCTGTTATAATATCTCTTTATAGATTTAAAAATACATTTTCTTTTGCTCTTAATGGAGTGCTGAAGGAGCATCTTTTGTTCGGATTAGGTACTAAAGTGCAGGCTATGGAAGATGTTTAGAAATGACAAACTAACTTGCACACACTGGGGTAGATTTACTAATAAAAGTGCACCAGAATTCTCCCTCAAATTGGTCCAGACTTTAATCAGCCACATTTACTAAGCATCTTACATACTTTTGGAGCCTTGCTAGACAAGTGGGCATTTCTTAGTGGGAAAAGGGTGTGGTTTATTTCACTTCTAGAAGCCATAACTGAGAAAGAGAACAACATAAAGTTATATATGAAAAGATGCTCCAGAATTGTTGTTACATGAAGCATGCAAGGATTTACTAAAACATACATATCAGGAGAGGGACCCTCTTTAGAAAGTCACAGAGTTTTTATAAAATTATTGATGTGTCACAGAGACATATCAAAGGTTTTGATTGGTGGGGATCGGAGTACTGGGAACCCCAACAATCACTAGAACTAGGAGAGAGATGTGCTCACAAATCATGTTCTCTCTCCTCTCTACAAGAGAGGAAGCAAGGTGGACTCAATAGAATGTCTATTGACAGTCTCGAATCCATCCCCTACAGGACGGAGAGAGTGAAACCCTTCTCACTCCGCATCCTAGTGACCAGTGGTGGTTTCAGCACTCAAACCCCTACTAATCAAAACCTTTGATATGCTGCTTTGACATATCAAAAGTTTAATGACCTTTTAAACAAGGTAGAACATTCAGGTAGCAGAATTGCTTAGTTAAATTATTCCATGTCAGAAAAAAAAAGTTTTTTAATGGTAATTTACTTCATTTTACACCAGGCGGCATGGAACTTACTTCACCCACTCAGATCTGTTAAATCAAACACCAATTTATTATTCCTTGATGAATAGTATACAACTAAAGTGGAGCCTCTAGATAACTATATGAACAATGCAAGCATTCCCTGCATGGAGAATGATGATAAAATTCAACGTTCAATTTCTTTCCAATTCAATAATGTAAACAACAAAGAACATCTAATTACTTCCAAGTCAAGACAAAAAGATGACACATTAAAATAACAAACTGGTAACATTGCTGGAAATGTTCTGCAGCATAGCTTGGTATATTTCTCATATTAAAATTCTTCATACATCATCACCCTTTTTCTCTCTTACATAGAATAATATCACAGGACATGCTAGATCATATAAGCCAAGATTTCACTAAAATTTTGAAGAAAAAGACTTTAGCTTTACCACCCTTAAAATCCCTTTGACTCCTGAATCTCCAACAAACTACAACTTCTAAAAACCAAACACTGGTATGGTATAGTCACTGGTATGGTTTTCGCGATTCGCCAAACATGCAAACATATGGCGATATTTGTGCCCGCCATATTCTTTTACATTGTAAAGAACTTTGACCCATGAAACATCCATAAGGTGGTACAGGACAGCCAATTGAAAAGTTTCAGGACATGGACATACCCCCTACCTAATAAATAGACCTGATCTAGCTGCCATTTTACATTCTGTCTTTTGTCAGTGTAGAGAGAGGTTGCTGTGTGGAGCAGAGACAGACTGTTAGGGACACAAATCGCTAGCTAATAGGTCCACAAAAGTCCTTTTAAGGACTGGTATAGGGGTACTATTGATAGGTGTGCAGTACATATGGGTGTAATACACTTATAATATACTTTCTAACATAGAAAGCATATTATAGTGGATTTTTATTGTGCAGCATTGTAACTGGTGAGCGGTTCTGCAGCGATACTACAACTACAAAGAGTGACAAACGCAATTAGAAAAAATAATTAGAACTGGTGTGATATACCAGTCGCCCCCCAATAACAGATTGAAGCGGGGTGTTATATATGTATATATATATATATATATATATATATATACACTTTCATAATAGTGTATTTAGGTACTGCCGCATTTGTTTGCTGTTTTGCTGCGTTCCCTCTGCTACACACAGTGACAAACGGTACTGTAAAAAAATATTATAACTGGTGTGATATACCATTCGCCCACCAAAACGACAGATTGAAGTGGTGTGTTATATACCAATATACTTTCATAATAGTGTATTTGGGTACTGCAGTATTTGTTTGCTGTTTTGCTGCGTTCCCTCTGCTACACACAGTGACAAACGGATGTGATGTACCAGTCTCCCCCCCCAAAACGACTGATTGAAGAGGGGAGTTACATGGCTTCTTCCACAAACACTGCGCTTCTCTAGAGTTTTTTGTCACAAGGTCATTTAAAAAATGACAGGCAGAGGAAGAGGCAGGCCCTTCCGCAGGGGTGGTAGGGGTCGGGCAGGAGCACCAGGACGGAGTCTAAGTGGGAAGTTGCAGAAGATGCGTGCGATTATGTCAAAGGACGCACCAGACTTGGCTGAGTGGCTCACTCAGCCTTCCGCTTCTGCACCCTTCTCATCCTCTCTATCTGCACCCTCTTCACTCTCTGCTGTGTGCACCCCCAAAGACACCACCACCAACACCACCACCACCACATATACCCTCCGCTTGAGTCACAGGAATTATTTTCCGATCCATGACAAGGCATTTCAGATGCGCAGCCATTCTTGGCATCGGATCAGGTAGAGGAGGTAGCAATGGCTGCCACTCAGCAGTCTGACGACGGTGCACAGATCAGCCCAAGGAGGTTGGTCCCCGCTGTTGCTGCCTACTCCGAGATCTCTAATGTTAGTGGTGGGGAAGGTGATGTCGATGATGACGTGTCTATGGACGTCACGTGGGTGCCCACAAGAGAGGAAGAGGAAGGGAGTTCAGAGGGAGAGATGGACCAGTAGACAGGGAGGAGTAGCAGGCAGAACTTACATTGCACAGGAGTCAAAAAGCAGACTGTTAATGTATCAGAAGTGAGCCATCTACCATGCACGGTCACATCTGGCGCTCCCAAGACGCCGGCACATGGCTCCGCCGTGTGGGCTTTTTTTAACGTGTCCGCTGCTGACAATAGTGTTGCCATCTGCAGCCTTTGCTGTCAAAGCATAAATCGCGGTAAGCCCAACACTCACCTAGGGACGACCGCCTGAAGAAGGCACCTGGCCTCCCATAATCGAGCCCTGTGGGAGCAACGCCGTCAGAGCCCACAAAGCCACACTCCAGGCGCTCAGCGTCCAGCCTCTTCTCTCTCCTCCCAATTGTCCTCCACTCCACCTTCCATCATGCTGTCCTAACTTTTCTCTGGCAAAAGGCAGGCTTCCATGGCCCAAATGTCCAAGCGTAAAAAGATGATGACGCCGGATAACCCTCTTGCCCAACGGTTGACCTCTGGCTTGTCGGAACAGCTAGCCCGCCAACTACTGCCATAAAAACTGGTGGACTCGGAGGCCTTTAGAAAATTTGTGGCCATTGGAACACCGCAATGGAAGGTCCCAGGAAGGAAATATTTCTCCCAGAAGGGCATCCCAGAGCTATATGCCACGTTCAGCGGCAAGTAAATGTATCTTTGGCACACAGTGTCGGTGCCAAGATACATCTGACCACAGACACGTGATCTTGCAAACACGGGCAGGGAAGGTACATAACTTTTACTGACCACTGGGTGAACCTTCTGACGGCCGTCAAGCATGCAACCTGTGGCACCCGTGTAGATTTGGTGTTACTGCCACAGATTGCATGCAGCCCTGCCTCTTTTCTCCTCCTCCTTTTCTGCTGCTACCGTCTATTCTGCTGCGCCCCCCAAGATCGCCAGAACCTATACGACATGCCAGGTGAGACGTTGCCATGCTGTGCTGCGTCTATTGTGCCTGGAAGCCAAGAGCCACACCGGTCCTGCACTCCTTTCAGATTTGCATTCACAGGCAGATTCAGTGGCTAACCCAGCTCAATTTGACAGTTGGCAAAGTGGTGTGCAACAACGGTGCCAATCTGCTGAGAGCACTGAAACAGGGCAAAATGACACACGTGCCGTGCATGGCACACGTCCTGAACTTAGTCGTGCTGTGATTCGTTGCCAAATACCCCAGGGTCCAGGACGTCTTGTGGCAGCCCAGGAAAATCTCTGACCATTTCAGGAGATCTTACACGGCCATGGCTCGCCTTGCTGACATTCAGCGGCGACACAACCTGCCCGTCAGACGTCTGATTTGTGACTGCCCGACGCGATTGAACACCACCTTGTATATGCTTGATAGGCTGCTCCAGCAGAAACGTGCAGTTAATGACTAACTGTACGAACTCTGTGGCAGGACAGATTCTGGGGAGCTTGTTTTTATTCTATCACGCCAGTGGCTGCTCCATTGCAGCGCATGCAGACTTCTGCAGCCATTTGATGAGATCACCAATCTGGTCAGTCGCAGCCAGGGCGCCTTCTCTCTGGAGCGTGCATTGCGTTGTGTCATTGATCAAGCCATCGAGGAGCAGGAGCAGGAAGATGAGGAAGTCACAATGCTGGATGAATTCCCAAGGGGGCTACTCCATCTGAGACAAGTCAACAACAGGAGTCTGAAGAGGATTCAGAGGAGGATGGTGCTGGGGTGGATGAGGAGGAGCAAGAAGAGCCTGCCTTAAACCTTTCGGGGATCCCTGGTGTTGTCCATGGATCGGGGGAGGAGAACGAGGATGACATTATCAATCTATCCACATAATTGGTGTCAACAGTGTAATCTGTGAATTGTGTGATCTGCGCTTCAATACATTGTGTGTTTGTCAGGCCTAGATATATGGAAAAAATGTAAAATACAGAAAACTATTTTTTTCCCATAATCTATTCACATTTTTGCTGTCAACGGTGTAATCCGTGAATTGTGTGATTTTCGCTTCAATAAATTGTGTGGTTCTCAGGCCTAGATATATGGAAAAAATGTAAAAAAAACAGAAAACTTTTTTTCTCCCATAATCTATCCACATTTTTGCTATCAACTGTGTAATCCATGAATTGCGTGATCTGCGCTTTAATACATTGTGCGGTTGTCAGGCCTAGATATAGGGAAAAATATCAATATAAACTTCATCAGAAAACAGTTTCTGTACCACAGATTCCAATAATCTGAGCCTAAAATAGTGTCCATATTCTGTGGTGTTCATGACATATACAGTACGCCATCCAAAAACTGTTTATTTAGGGCAAATTCCAAAAATCTGGGGCTAATATAGTGTCCATATTCTGTGTGCTTCTGTGACATATACTGTCCTGCATCAGAAAACGGTGTCTTTAGCGGACTGTAAAAAAATCTGCACCACATTTTGTGACAAAACCATTAATATGAAGAAAGAGAGCACTAAGGGACCGGGAAGTGGGCGTGATGCTGATGGTGCACGCAGAGGCCGTGGTCCTGGGAGCAATAAAACTGTGCCTGCTGCCAGTGCACCAGAAAATGTAAAAAAGTCAGACCAGTGCGAACAGTTGGTTGGATTGCTGAAGATAGTGCTTCCAGTCGGTTAAGCACCACCCTCTCTTCCACCAAGTCCAGTCTCTGTAGCCAAGAGTCTGGTCAACCGAATCCTATCTCTGATCATCATTCCTCCCACCATGGAGAGGCTTACCAAACGAGTGATCCCACACTTGGATATTCCGAGAAGCTCTATCCTGCGCCACTATTACATTTGGCTCTCGCGCCCAGCACGCTTGAAGAGGGACCTGAGATATTGTGCACTGATTCCCAACCTCTTGAGCCTTCATAGTCTCAAGAAGATGACAGTGGTGAACGGTAATCATTTGTTCACGAGCCGGATGATGATGAGACACAGTTACCAATCACTGAGGTTGTGGTTAGGTCAAGTCAGGAGGATGAGCAGAGTCAGGAAGTGGAGGTGGTTGGCGATCAGGTCACTGACCCAACATGGGAAGGTGAAATGCCGCAACAGGCTGGAAGAAGCAATGTTCAGCAGTATGGCGCTTTTTTTATGAAAGTGCAGACAACAAAAGAGCCAGGGCGTAAACACTAGCAACATCACCAGTACCAGCATTATCTGCCACATGGCATCCAAGCAACCTAACAAGTGGGCCGAACGCCTGGGTCAACAATCTGGGTCTGCGGGTCACACCACTGCATTCTATTCCCCTGTGTTACACACTGCTGGCCAATCCCCTGTTGAAGGCGCAGGCCCGGATGCCCCTCGCCTGCACCTGTACCTTCGCATGAACCATCAGCAACAACATCCACTTCCCTTTTCTGCCCCAGCGCAGCGTCAAAATGTCCATAACACCGTCATTTGAACGCAAGCGCAAATTACCACCCACCCACAGGCCATAGCACTAAATGCACAACTTTTTAAAGTATTGGCCCTTGAAATGTTGACATTTAGGCTTGTGGACACTGAGGCCTTCCGCAGCCTGATGTCGGCAGCCGTCCCCAGCTGTCACTATTTTTCACATTGTGCCGTGCCCGCCTTACACCAGCATGTGTCCCAGAACATCACCCGTGCCCTGACCAACACAGTTACTGGGAAGGTCCACTTCACCACGGATACATGGAAAAGTGCTGGTGGCCAGGGAAGCTACATTTCCCTGACCGCACACTGGGTGAATGTTGTGGAGGCCGGGAGTGAGTCGTACCCTGGGATTGCACAGGTGCTACCCATGCCCAGGATTACGGGCCCAAGGTCCATCAGGGTCTCCTCCAGCAGCTATATTACTGGCTACAACCCCCACTTCTCCTCCTCCGCCGCATCCTCCTCCACTTCCACCTCCAGCAGCAGTCAGCCATCAGACCCTAGCTGGAAGCAGTGTAGCATTGCTGTGGGTAAGCGTCAACAGGCCGTGCTGAAGTTGATCTGTTTAGGGGACAAACAGTACACCGCCGCAGAGCTGTGGCAGGGTTTAAGGGACCAAACCGAGCTGTGGCTCTCGCCACTCAACCTACAACCAGGCATGGTTGTGTCTGACAATGGCCGTAACTTGGTGGTGGCTTTGGAGCTCGGCAACCTGACACACATCCAATGCCTAGCCCACGTCTTAAACTTAGTGGTTCAGCGGTTTATCAAAACCTACCCCGATTTGCCAGAGCTACTAGTGAAGGCGCGCCATGTCTGTGCCCATTTCCGCAAGTCTGGAGGGCCGCAGTTTGGACATGCCTGTTTTAGAGCGTCAGCTCACCATCAGGCCCTCTCATATAATTTTTTACAGGGTCAGCTAACCCACAGGCTCTCAGCGAAAATCCAAGAATTTCACTTATAGCGGTACAATACGGATGCCACTGGCTGTCCCTCTTAATCATGGCCCCAGTGAAGAATGTTTCCTAACAATTTTTACTCTAAAATCGATTTTATCTTTGGTTTTGTGCATATTATTGTCAGTCTGTAAAAGTGGCGTTCTACTCAGACAACATCGCTCCCAGCAACGACATGGGAGTCCAAGATGCATCCAGACACCGTTCCCACGGTGTTCCCGATCCATTTCGGTGGTGTTTCTGTAACTTTCTGACCTTTTCCAATGGAACAGGCACCCTCCCCTCTTCAAAGCAAGGTGTGCCTTGTTGTCTCCCATTGACTTCCATTATACTCGGGTGCTCGGCCGAGCACACAAATATAGAAATGTGTTCGGGCCGAACACCCGAATACTTTGGTGCTCGATCATCACTATTAGTAAGCAGCAATGAGTGACTTAAAGAATATATTCTTTCAGAGTCTCAGGATAATCACTTTATTTATGAAGATGGAATGATAACGCAGAGATGGCAGCTGAGTGGGGAATGGAGGGATACAAAGCAGGTAACCCATGAGCAAAAAGTAAAGTGCCATTGAATTTCATTCAGGCTTTCAAAACTTTATAGTCCTTCAAAAAGCTAGGAACCTGTGCAGTCAAAGGCTGAAGGTGACTGTCCAGCCATTGGCAGAACTTTTCAAATAACGACCCTGAACAGGCTACAATGGAGCGGTATGACAGTAAAAGTTATTTTGTATACACTTTAGGAAGACTATACATTAGTGGAATGCACAGGTTTGCAAAATATAGAGATTCCTTTTCCTGATTGCTAATAGTTCCCATAGACAATCCTTCCTCTAGGATTTGTATCAGTGCTTTACTAAGATCTTTTGTTGTGGGTCTCTATTAAGTTGGCAATAAGTTTCCTTGTCCTGTAAAATGTTGGCAATAGCTTGTTTATAATCTTCACTTTTTAATACCACCACCGCTCCTCTTTTTTCAGAGTTGTGGATGGTGATTTTTTTTTATTAGATTGTAGTTCTATTAGAGGTTTGTATATGGAAAAGGACATATTCTTAAACACTTAAAAAAAAAAAAAAATTAAGTTTGTTTGTAATGTCTTCAGTCTTAATAGTCTGACATTTGTCCATACTTTTTGTTCTAGTTTGGATTGGATACTACCAGATCAAGGGCCTTTTTTGGGTGTGGATTCTTGACTCAATTCATACAGGTTTTGTATAGTCAGTTGCTCTTGAAATCTAAGTCCCCAAAAAACATTAGTTATATTAGAATAGTTTGCTTTGTTTTTTTTTTTTATTCATTATTTTCCTCTTTATACTTGGTTCAATCATAATGAAAAAAACTGTTGTTGCCATGTTTTAAACTTGTTTATGTCCTAAGATGAAATAAAGATATTTTATGTTTATCTTACACATGCTGAGCAGACTACACCTTCAGTAAATGTTTTCAAGCCAGGCCCTGACTTCTCCTAAAGTCTTGTGTTGAGGCATGCACTTTAATATCCGGCGCAGTACAGGAAAGAGGCTCGAACTACAGAAGAGAACTGCCGGTGAGCCTCTTTCTTGTAGTGCACCTGTGTCGGATGCTGAACTAATGGCAATGCCCCTATTGCTCCTAGAGGCTGATTTGTATATATTAAAACTTCATTTTCTCTGCAATGTGGGCACATGTGTACATGGGACTAACATAGATGTCTTCAGCTGCCCAGAGGACGTGCAAGAGGTCAGCCAGTTTCATAGGTACAAATTACGCCGACAGATGGTCTGTATTAATACTTTTATCAGCCTAGAGTTAGCATATTGTAAATTATTTACTAATTCAAAGTATTCTTTTAGGGCAATTTATTTTTTGTGGTGGTTTTGGTGTAATTTTTAAGTTTGTCTTTGATAGGTTGCACCAAATTAATTAAATGGTGCACAGTAATAATAAATTTGGCGCAAGTGTAATATGGTGTATGTCTTTGTAAAAGTACACCAGGAGGTTGACTTGTATGGAGATGCAACTTTTTGGTGACTTTTTAAAAAGTCACATGATAAATTAGACTTAAAGGTGTTCTAATCTGAAAGCCTTACCTACTTTTACTCCACTTCTGAAAGTGGCGAGGCTCACCAACAGTGATGGCCAGTTCCCCGTGTTCGTTCGCCATCTTAACTGACAAGTCCGCCGATGCACAGAAAAGGCCTTACTGTGCCTGTGTGCAAGACGGTCTGAAATGAAATGCGGTCACCGGGAGCATGCAATTCCAAGAACAGCAACCGGGGGCCTTCGGGCTGTCCTCAGAACTGCGTGCACCCGGTGACCGCATTTTATTTCAGACAGGCTCGCGCACAGGTAGGGACTTACCTGTGCATCGCCGGACTTGTCAGTTAAGATGGCAGCTCGCATGTGTTTGCTGGCGAAAATGGCGAACTGGCCATCACTGCTCACCAAATGTCAAAAAAGTTGACCAAATGTCAAAAAAAATATGCACCAAATGTTGCACATGGGCATCACTTGTGACTTTTTTACACCACAAAACTGGCATAGCAGATTTGATAACTGACTCCTTATGTGATTAATTAAAAATTATTGTCTACCCTAAAATACTTTTTTAAATAAAAGTTTCAATATTCTGTGCTTTAATGTAAAGTTGGTATAATAACTAGGGTTGAGCGAACACCTGGAAGCTTGGTTTCGCCGGGTTCGGCCGAACTTCGCCGCTGAGTTCGGGTTCTGGACCCGAACTTGACCCCGAACCTCATTGAAATCAATGGGGACCCGAACGTTGGGGCACTAAAATGGCTCTAAAAAAGGGCTAGAGGGCTGCAAAAGGAAGCAAAATAGGGGTAAGAGCAGGACAATTGTCCTGCAAACAAATGTGGATAGGGAAATGAATTAAAATAACAGAATTAAAAAGAAAGTAAAAAATAATGATCTTGAACTAGGAGGCAGAGGTCAAAGTGGATTAGGAGTTTGAGGAGGCTTTGGACGTAGCAGTGTAGGTGGAAGAGGTGGTGGAGAAGGAGGTAGCCAACACTATTTTTGTAGTTTTTCTATTTTTTTATTTTTTAAAAATATGGGAAGACCCCGAAACATTGGGAATTATAAAAAATAAAACAAAGATAAAGTGCACTGAAATATAACAATGGCTGGGTGCGGCCGGTATACTTGTCTAGTCTGAATCTGCAGAAGGTACGGACAAGCCCTGTGAGATCCCTGCCTGGTTCATTTTAATGAACGTGAGCTTGTCCACATTGGCTGTGGACAGGTGGCTGCGCTTGTCTGTGATCACCCCCCCCCCCTGCCGTGCTTAACACACGTTCCGACAATACACTGGCCGCAGGGCAGGCAAGCACCTCCAAGGCATAAAGGGCAAGCTCAGGCCACGTGCCCAATTTGGAGACCCAAAAGTTGAATGGGGCATACCCATTAGTCAGTACGTGTAGGTGTGTGCACACGTACTGTTCCACCATGTTTATGAAATGCTGCCTCCTGCTAAGACGTTCCATATCAGCTGGTGGTGCTGGTTGTTGTTGCGTGCTGACAAAGCTTTTCAACATTTCGGCCATGCTAGCCCTCCCTTCTGAGGTGCTGGTTGTGCTTCAGCTGCGTTGATAACTTCTTCCTCCTCCTTTGCCTTCGCCTTGTGCTTCCACTGAGCCCCTGGTTTCAGGTGGGAATGCCATCAGCAGGGTGTCTAACAGCATGCTCTTGTACTCGCGCATCTTCTGATCACGCTCCAGTGATGGAATTAAAGATGGCACGTTGTCCTTGTAGCAGGGATCCAGAAGGGTGGCAACCCAGTAATCAGCACTGGTTAGAATGTTGGCAACTCAGCAGTCATTGCAGCATGTAGTCGCTCATGTGTGGCAGGCTGTCCAGAGGCAACGACAAGCTGTCCTCTGTGGGAGGTGTATCATCTGTGTCATCTGTATCCCCCAACCATGCTCCAGTGATGCCCATGAGCTGCTTTAGGTGCCACCGTGCTGTGAACATGGTTCCTCTTCATCATCATCTTTCTCATCCTCCAGAACTGTGCCATGGCTGAACAATTGTGTATTGTGTACCTGGCCTCTGTTGGTACAGAAACCCACCCTCCGAGCCACTTGTGAATGACTGGCCCGATAACCGTGAAAATTATCCCTCTTCCTCCTCCTACTCCTCCTCCTCCTGTGCCGCATCCTCTTCCATCATCGCCCAAAGCGTTTTTTCAAGGAGACATAGAAGTGGGATAGTAACGCTGAGGACTGCGTCATCTGCACTGGCCATGTTGGTGGAGTACTCGCACCTTGTGGGCACGTCGCATATGAGGCGGTGAGCGGGAATGCCGAAATTATGCTGCAGCGTGGACAGGCGAGCAGCAGCAGGGTGATAACGCCAAAAGCGTACACAGATGGATCGCACTTTCTGCAGCAGCTCTGACATATCGGGTGAATTTTTCAGGAACCTCTGCACCACCAAATTCAGCACATGAGCCAGGCAAGGGTTGTATTCAGCACATGAGCCAGGCAAGGGTTGTGCGTCAAACCGGCTAGGCCAAGAGCTGCTACAAAATTTTGCCCATTATCACACACCAGTGGTGGCTGGGAACCACGTACTGTGGGACAGCCACCGCCATAAGTTTTTAAAAGTCTCCGTCTCCACCAGCCCGAATGACAGCATTTCAAAGGCCAGGAAGGGGGGGCACTTCCTCTTTCTCTCCAGTGTTTGGGAGATGGACAGCTGAAGTCTTCCATGGGACATTGTGGAGATGCTTGGTGATGGTGACGGACGAGGTGGCGTTGCTGCCACATCCTCCGTTTGCGCAGTGGCAGGTGCCACTGTCACTCCAGAGGGGGAGGAAGAGGCCGAGACTGCAGCAAAAGAGGGACCAGGAGGAGCCTGAGATCTTTTGTGGTTTTTGAGGTGCTTACTCCACTGTAGCTCGTGCTTTGGATTTAGTTGCTCAGGTTTAGAACATGTATGCCTTGCTTCAGGCTCTGATTGCACAGCTTGCGAACCACTCGCGTTTTGTCGTCAGCACATTTTCTGAAGAACTGCCATGCCAGGGAACTCCATGGAGCTTGCTTTGGCGTACTGGCTAGGGGATGGCCACTGTGCTTTTGCACACTGCTCCCTCTTTTGCTGTGTGACTGGTGCTATGTGAGCACCACCTCTTCCTCCGAACTGCACATGTCACTTGCATGACCTTAATTCCATGTGGGGTCTAGGACCTCATCATCCTCCACATCATCTTCCACCCACTCTTCACCCCTGCCCTCCTTGCCGGTCTGCACACTGCAGAAAGCCGCCGCAGTTGGAACTTGTGTTTCGTCATAATCCGAGATGTGCTGTGGTGGTCCTTCCATGTCCACATTCTGAAACATAAGTGGTTGAGCATCACTGCACTCATTATCTTCCACTTCTGGAGCTATGTGGACAGCCCTTGGAAACCCTGCCAGCAGAGTCATAAAAAAGCATAAGAGACTGCTTCATGAATTGGGGCTCAGACTGCTTGGCTGATTTGCCAGGGGGTGAGGTAAAAGACAGATGCCCATGGGGTGCAGGTGCCAATTCTGCGCTTTCAGCAGAGGACCGGGTGGGAGACAATGTTAAGGAAGTTAAGGCACTGTCAGCCACCCAATCTACTACCGCCTCCACTTGTTCCGGCCTCACCATTCATACACTGGTATTCGGGCCTACAAAATAACGCAGAAAGTTCTGTCGCCTACACACACCTGAGGAAGGTGTTTCATTTGGGCTTGTAGCTGGCACAGATCGACCACGTCCTCTCCCTGCAACAGGAGCTCCACCAACCCCAGCAGCACCATGACTAGGGCCACGTCCCTTATTTGATGCTCTTCTCATTCTTTGAGGTCACCCACTGAACTAACAGAGAGATTAACTATATTAATTTCCCTGTCACGTATGAAGTGCAGGTGTACTTCACGCAATAAATGGGTATATGACGTGCACCTAACTAACAGACGGATTAACTATATCAATTTCCCTGTCACGTATGCAGTGCGGGTGTACTTCACGCAATAAATGGGTATATGACGTGCACCTAACTAACAGACGGATTAACTATATCAATTTCCCTGTCATGTATGCAGTGCAGGTGTATGAAAGGATTCGGACCTTTCTGGATCTCTACGACCACCTTGGTTGGATGTCACTGACGTCAGGAGAGATGTTTCTCAGTTGGCAATAACCGACACACAACACAAGTATTACTGAGAAACACTAACTTTATTATGCTATAGCTTGGCCTTATATAGGCAGTAGAAAAGTTTGCATAACAACAGCGTTAAACCAATCATAAAAGATAAACATTGGTGCTCATACAGATACTACCAGAACATCCTTTTATGGTATGTAATACGTCACATATAAGAATGTACGCAGTTGTGCCGAATGACCCTGAATGAAACAGAACATTTGTTCTAGTTCTAGGATATTCCCAGAATCTGTCCTGGGACAGATAAGGAAACCTAACTCACAGCTGGCGGATGTGAAACAGTGCGTGGGTGAGATATTATAACAATTCTGTACATGGAAGAGAAGACAAGATGGAGTCACATTTCTCTTCAGTATACTTCACGCAATAAATGGGTATATGACGTTCACCTAACTAAGAGATGGCCTAAAGAGGACCTTTCATCAGTCCAAACATTGTAAGATAATTATCAGGCTGTGTAGAGCGGCGCCCCAGGATCTCACTGCACTTAAGGGTTTCTACCACTTCGTTTTCACATAATTAGCTTTCAGACACTAGCGATCCGCTAGTGTCTGCTCTGCCAAACAATCCTAATATAATAGCTTTTGGGGCAGCCGTTTTGCTAAAAAAAAGAACTTATATTGATATGCTAATGACCCTCTAGGTGCTATGGGGGTGTCATTAGCACCTAGAGGATCGGTCTACCTTCACAAAATGCCGCCGCCCAGCGCGTCCCTCCAGCCCGCCCATCTCCTCCGGAATACGATCAAGCGGATGACTTCTCGCGCATGCGCCGTGCGCGTCTGTATTTGGCGCATGCGCAGTGAATGTCCGACTGCTTCCCTGCTCAGACATCTCCACTGCGCCTGCGCCGATGACGTCATAGTGCTCCATCGGCGCAGAAGCAGTGGAGATGTCTGAGCAGGGAAGCGGTCGGACATTCACTGCGCATGCGCCGAATACAGACGCGCACGGCGCATGCGCGAGAAGTCGTCCGCTTGATCGTATTCCGGAGGAGATGGGCGGGCTGGAGGGACGCGCTGGGCGGCGGCATTTTGTGAAGGTAGACCGATCCTCTAGGTGCTAATGACACCCCCATAGCACCTAGAGGGTCATTAGCATATCAATATAAGTTCTTTTTTTTAGCAAAACGGCTGCCCCAAAAGCTATTATATTAGGATTGTTTGGCAGAGCAGACACTAGCGGATCGCTAGTGTCTGAAAGCTAATTATGTGAAAACGAAGTGGTAGAAACCCTTTAGTATTATTCTGGGGCACCGCTCCGTTCTCCCGCTATGTCCCCCAGTATTTTTGCTGAATTAGTTATACTAGGCGGCGTCTGCCCTGTTTCTCCCTGGGCGTTCCTTCTCCCAGACTGTAGCGCTGTTCAATCGCAGCACAGATCTCACAGCCTGGGGGAGCTGATGGGCAGTGCTACACGTGATCCAGCTTATATAGAGACTGGGTCACATGATGCACCAGCCAATAACAGCCATGCCATTAGTAGGCATGGCTGTGATGGCTTCTAAGGGCACATGGCTTAAAAGCTTGTTGATTGGCTGTCCTGCAGCCTTTCAGCAAGCTTTATTAAATGCCCAAACACTGTACTTGAACTCGAACTTTTCCGGCAAAGTTCGGGTCCGGGTACGAAAAATCATTGAGGATCACTTTCACTGCAACTTACAAACCTAGAGAACCAACTAGATAACCAGTAGAACCAATTTTCCAGTATGGTCTCAAAGAAAAGATAGACAAGCTTGACCCACTTCGTATTCATCAATAGTGTTGATCACGAATATTCAAATTGCAAATTTTTATCGTGAATATTGGCACTTCGAAAGTTTGCAAATATTTAGAATATAGCGATATATATTTGTAATTACGAATATTTCGAGATTTTTTGTTTTATCAGTACACATGATCTCTCCCTTCTTCTAGCTTGTGGACCAATGAGAAGACTGCAATATCTTTGATTTCAGGAGTAGTGTTGATTGCAAATTTTTGTAATGCGAATTCTTGTAATGCAAATTTTTATTGCAAATTTTTCAATTGCCAATTTCCGCAATCAAGAAAATAATGACTGGAGATAACGAATTCTCGAATTTGCAAATATATGGTGAATATTCGCCCAAATATTCACAAAATATCACAAATTCGAATATTGCTCCTTCCGCTCATTACTATTTATCAATATAAATAGCTAACTGGCTAGAGAAAAAGATTTTGATAGAAGTGGAAGAATAAGATGCCAATGTAGATCCAGTGATGATGAGGAGACGCATGTTTTTTTTAGGTTTTTTTTTACAGAAAATTAATGGATCTCTAGAAGCAACTACTACACAAAATTGTCTACAAGTGAGACAATAAACAATCAAGGAAGGATTTCCCATTAGGAATAATAGAATTGTGATTCCTGAGGGACACCAGAACTGGAACTCACATGTGGGAAGTCGGGACATTTCATTAACTGATCCATAGAACTGTCCCCTACTAAAAATCTTTATATGGTTTATTTTTTTCATTTGTGCTCTTTTTTTCTGTTACAAAAGAGTTGAGGATGAAACATTTAGAAAACCATTGCAATATGTTTGTACAATGAAAATAGATGTTATTTGTGTAACTTACCTACTGGCTGGGTCCACTGCAAGGCTTCAAAGGACTAGAATACATTTTTCTATTGCTGGTTCTATGGCACTGTACAGGCATTACAGATCTTGTACAGAGTCAAAACATTAGAAGCTCCTTCAAAGTGACTTTTTTTTTCTGTTGACCACCCCAAGATATTCATTTTTTTTTTTTTTTTTACATTTTGTTTATAAATGAAAAAAAAAATGGTGCATTTGTATATGTTATCCATACCCCCCGCTATACTAAATAAAGGTAAAATGAATACCTATATTTTTAAATATTTTATGAAAGAAAAAGGCAAAGAAATATGTTTGCATATTTTATACCTCCAAATTATTTTCTATGAACAAAAAGGGGGAAAAATGTGCGTATGTGTGCATACGTAGTCTGCTATACTATTGCCGAAACTAGTAACTATAGATACAATTTTTACATATTTTTTTATTTTCTTTATTTCACTTTTTATATAGATGTTTTAAATATTTTTTAAATTACATTTTTAATTCTTTATTCGTGTATTATTTTTACTTTATGAAAAAAGGTGAATTAACCTCTTCTTGTCACAGTCAAGTAATGAGGGGGTTAATTCACAGACTTTAGGCTCACAGTTAATTTTACAGCCAGAAGGGGGCACTCTCACATCAAGAAGAATGCACCCCTGCTGGCTTTTTGACTTCACACTGCAATTGATCACTGTACACATGGATGCCACACAGGGAGAACACTTTGCCTGGTCTCGGATACTTACTGTGACCATAGCTGTCTAATGACAGTGCTTTCACAGAGATCTACAGTGCCACAGGGCTCCGGCAGATCGCAATTTAATCCGACACTTATATACATTGGGTTACAGATAAAAGCTACAGTTATCATGTAGACAAAGTTAATACAATGCATTGTCATTGCCCATATTGCTTCCTTTGCTCACTTGATTTATTTTTCCATCACATTATACACTGCTCATATTCAGGCTTCATAACCACCCTACAATCCAGCAGCAGTGGCTGTGATTGAACTCCAGAGAGTTCAGAGAGGACGGCATTTTTTCCTACAGTGCACAAGCACTTGGATACAAGCAGTGTATAATGTGATGGAAAAATAAATCAAGCGAGCAACGGAAGCAATATGGGCAATAACAATGAATTAGTAAATGCCTTGCATTAACTTTGTCTACATGATAAATTAGATTTGCTGAAATGAGACAACCACTTTAAGGGGATACAAAAAATTCTAAAACAGTTCAAAAAAGTGTTTAAGACTAAAAAAAAACCTTTTTCCTATTTTGTTAAAAAAACGCAAAAAAAATTGTACTGTCCTGTCTTTAAAAAGACAAAAAATCATCCGGCAAAAAAAAAATATATATTTACTTTTGAAGGCTTTTTCATTTTTTAAGTAGCAAAACAGTATAGATTTGGTATCTCCACAATCATACTGACCCATAGAATAAAATCAACATGTTATTTTTAGGGATGAGTGAACCCGAACTGTATAGTTCGGGTTCGTACCGAATTTTGGGGTGTCCGTGACACGGACCCGAACCCGAACATTTTAGTAAAAGTCCGGGTTTGGGTTCGGTGTTCGTCGCTTTCTTGGCACTTTTTGAAAGGCTGCAAAGCAGCCAATCAACAAGCGTCATACTACTTGCCCCAAGAGGCCGTCACAGCCATGCCTACTATTGGCATGGCTGTGATTGGCCAGTGCAGCATGTGACCCAGCCTCTATTTAAGCTGGAGTCACGTAGCGCCGCACGTCACTCTGCTCTGATCAGTATAGGGAGAGGTTGCAGCTGCGACGTTAGGGCGAGATTAGGCAGTGATTAACTCCTCCAAAAGACTTAATTCAGTGATCGATCTGCAGCTGTGGATCATTGAACTGCTGCTATTAAATTGCTCAGTGCTTTTAGGCTGCCCAGAGCGTTTTTCATTCACTTTTTTCTGGGGTGATCGGCGGCCATTTTGTGTCTTGTGGTGCGCCAGCACAAGCTGCCACCAAGTACATTTAACCCTCAACAGTGTGGTTATTTTTTGGCTATATCCTACATCAGGGTCAAGCTGTCACACCAAGTGCATTTAACCATCAATAGTGTTGTTATTTTTTGGCCATATACTACATCAGGGGCAAGCTGAGCCTGTCACCAAGTGCATTTAACCCTCAATAGTGTGGTTGTTTTTTGGCTATATCCTACATCGGTCAAGCTGTCACACCAAGTGCATTTAACCATCAATAGTGTGGTTATTTTTTGGCCATATACTACATCAGGAGCAAGCTGAGCCTGTCACCAAGTGCATTTAACACTCAATAGTGTGGTTGTTTTTTGGCTATATCCCACATCAGGGTCAAGCGGTCACCAAGTGCATTTAACCATCAATAGTGTGGTTATTTTTTGGCTATATACTACATCAGGGACAAGCTGAGCCTGTCTCCAAGTGCATTTAACCCTCAATAGTGTGGTCGTTTTTTGGCTATATCCTACATCAGGGTCAAGCTGTCACCAAGTGCATTTAACCATCAATAGTGTGGTTACTTTTTGGCCATATACTACATCAGGGGCAAGCTGAGCCTGTCACCAAGAGCATTTAACCCTCAATAGTGTGGTTGTTTTTTGGCTATATCCTACATCGGTCAAGCTGTCACACCAAGTGCATTTAACCATCAATAGTGTGGTTATTTTTTGGCCATATACTACATCAGGGGCAAGCTGAGCCTGTCACCAAGTGCATTTAACCCGTCAAGTTATTTAGTGTCCGTCAAAGCATAGTTTTTGTTCTGGGTTGAAATACAATTCCCAATTTAGCAATTTCCTAATTTAGTGGTTTCTGCTGTATCAGGCCTACTTTAAATCTATCCCTAAAAGGGTATATAAGATTCAAGGTGCAGATAGGGTTATTTTCAATAACTTCACACACACGCTACTGTGCAATTCCAAGTCTAATTCTGTGTGTAAACGTATACCTGTCACCCAGCGCCTAAAAAATAGGCCTCAAATTTACATCCATCTAAATCTGTGGTTATTGCTGTGGCTGGTCAAGTTATTTAGTGTCCATCAAAGCACAGTTTTTGTTCTGGGTTGAAATACAATTCCCAATTTTGCAATTTCCTAATTTAGTGGTTTCTGCTGTATCAGACCTACTTTAAATCTATCCCTAAAAGGGTATATAAGATTCAAGGTGCAGATAGGGTCATTCTCAATAACTTCACACACACGCTACTGTGCATTTCCAAGTCTAATTCTGTCTGTAAACGTATACCTTTCACCCAGCGCCTAAATACTAGGCCTCAAATTTACATCCATCTAAATCTGTGGTTATTGCTGTGGCTGGTCAAGTTATTTAGTGTCCGTCAAAGCACAGTTTTTGTTCTGGGTTGAAATACAATTCCCAATTTAGCAATTTCCTAATTTAGTGGTTTCTGCTGTATCAGACCTACTTTAAATCTATCCCTAAAAGGGTATATTAGATTCAAGGTGCTGATAGGGTCATCCACAATAACTTCACACGCTACCGTGCATTTCCAAGTCTAATTCTGTGTGTAAACGTATACCTGTCACCCAGCGCCTAAAGAATTGGCCTTAAATTTATATTCATCCAAATCTGTCATTATTGCTGTAGCTGGTCAAGTTATTTAGTCCGTCAAAGCACAGTTTTTGTTCTGGGTCGAAAAACAATTCCCAATTTAGCAATTTCCTAATTTAGTGGTTTCTGTTGTATCAGACCTACTTTAAATCTATCCCTAAATCTATCCCTAAAATATTAGATTCAAGGTGCTGATAGAGTCATCCACAATAACTTCACACGCTACCCTGCATTTCCAAGTCTAATTCTGTCCATAAACGTATACCTGTCATCCAGCGCCTAAATACTAGGCCTCAAATTTATATTCAGCTAAATCTGTCGTTACTGCTGTGCCTTTATTAGTGTAATACGGTACCTAAATAGATAGCCAGATAGTGTTAGGTGTCTGTAAAAAAAGGCCTGAATTTGAATTCAATACATTGGGCCAAATAATATTTTTCTTATTGTGGTGAACGGTAACAATGAGGAAAACATCTAGTAAGGGACGGGGATGCGGACATGGTCGTGGTGGTGTTAGTGGACCCACTGGTGCTGGGAGAGGACGTGGCCGTTCTGCCACAGCCACACGTCCTAGTGTACCAACTACCTCAGGTCCCAGTAGCCGCCATAATTTACAGCGATATTTGGTGGGGCCCAATGCTGTTCTAAGGATGGTAAGGCCTGAGCAGGTACAGGCATTAGTCAATTGGGTGGCCGACAGTGGATCCAGCACTTTCACATTATCTCCCACCCAGTCTTCTGCAAAAAGCGCACAGATGGCGCCTGAAAACCAAGCCCATCTGTCTGTCACATCACCCCCATGCATACCAGGGAAACTGTCTGAGCCTCAAGTTATGCAGCAGTCTCTTATGCTGTTTGAAGACTCCGCTGGCAGGGTTTCCCAAGGGCATCCACCTAGCCCTTCCCCAGCGGTGGAAGACAGAATGCACTGACGCACAACCACTTGTGTTTCCTGATGATGAGGACATGGGAATACCACCTCAGCACGTCTCTGATGATGACGAAACACAGGTGCCAACTGCTGCGTCTTTCTGCAGTGTGCAGACTGAACAGGAGGTCAGGGATCAAGACTGGGTGGAAGACGATGCAGGGGACGATGAGGTCCTAGACCCCACATGGAATGAAGGTCGTGCCACTGACTTTCACAGTTCGGAGGAAAAGGCAGTGGTGAGACCGAGCCAACAGCGTAGCAAAAGAGGTAGCAGTGGGCAAAAGCAGAACACCCGCCGCCAAGAGACTCCGCCTGCTACTGACCGCCGCCATCTGGGACCGAGCACCCCAAAGACAGCTTCAAGGAGTTCCCTGGCATGGCACTTTTTCAAACAATGTGCTGACGACAAGACCTGAGTGGTTTGCACGCTGTGCCATCAGAGCCTGAAGCGAGGCATTAACGTTCTGAACCTTAGCACAACCTGCATGACCAGGCACCTGCATGCAAAGCATGAACTGCAGTGGAGTAAACACCTTAAAAACAAGGAAGTCACTCAGGCTCCCCCTGCTACCTCTTCTGCTGCTGCCGCCTCGGCCTCTTCCTCCGCCTCTGGAGGAGCATTGGCACCTGCCGCCCAGCAAACAGAGGATGTACCACCAACACCACCACCTCACCAAGCATCTCAACCATGTCACACGCTAGCGTTCAGCTCTCCATCTCACAAACATTTGAGAGAAAGCATAAATTCCCACCTAGCCACCCTCGATCCCTGGCCCTGAATGCCAGCATTTCTAAACTACTGGCCTATGAAATGCTGTCATTTAGGCTGGTGGACACAGACAGCTTCAAACAGCTCATATCGCTTGCTGTCCCACAGTATGTTGTTCCCAGCCGGCACTACTTCTCCAAGAGAGCCGTGCCTTCCCTGCACAACCAAGTATCCGATAAAATCAAGTGTGCACTGTGCAACGCCATCTGTGGCAAGGTCCACCTAACCACAGATACGTGGACCAGTAAGCACGGCCAGGGACGCTATATCTCCCTAACTGCACACTGGGTAAATGTAGTGGCGTCTGGGCCCCAGGCGGAGAGCTGTTTAGCGCACGTCCTTCCGCCGCCAAGGATCGCAGGGCAACATTCTTTGCCTCCTGTTGCCTCCTCCTCCTACTCGGCTTCCTCCTCCTCTTCTTCCACCTGCTCATCCAGTCAGCCACACACTTTCACCACCAACTTCAGCACAGCCCGGGGTAAACGTCAGCAGGCCATTCTGAAACTCATATGTTTGGGGGACAGGCCCCACACCGCACAGGAGTTGTGGCGGGGTATAGAACAACAGACCGACGAGTGGTTGCTGCCGGTGAGCCTCAAGCCCGGCCTGGTGGTGTGCGATAATGGGCGAAATCTCGTTGTAGCTCTGGGACTAGTCGGTTTGACGCACATCCCTTGCCTGGCGCATGTGCTGAATTTGGTGGTGCAGAAGTTAATTCACAACTACCTCGACATGTCAGAGCTGCTGCATAAAGTGCGGGCCGTCTGTTTGCGCTTCCGGCGTTCATATCCTGCCGCTGCTCGCCTGTCTGCACTACAGCGTAACTTCGGCCTTCCCGCTCACCGCCTCATATGCGACGTGCCCACCAGGTGGAACTCCACCTTGCAGATGCTGGACAGACTGTGCGAGCAGCAGCAGGCCATAGTGGAGTTTCGGCTGCAGCACGCACGGGTCAGTCGCACTGCGGAACAGCACCACCAATGACTCGGCCTCCATGCGAGACCTGTGTGCCCTGTTGCGCTGTTTCAAGTACTCCATCAACATGGCCAGTGGCGATGACGCCGTTCTCAGCGTTACAATACCACTTCTATGTCTCCTTGAGAAAACACTTAGGGCGATGATGGAAGAGGAGGTGGCCCAGGAGGAGGAGGAAGAGGGGTCATTTTTAGCACTTTCAGGCTAGTCTCTTCGAAGTGACTCAGAGGGAGGTTTTTTGTAACAGCAGAGGCCAGGTACAAATGTGGCCAGCCAGGGCCCACTACTGGAGGACGAGGATGAGGAGGAGGTGGAGGAGGATGAGGATGAAGCATGGTCACAGCGGGGTGGCACCCAACGCAGCTCGGGCCCATCACTGGTGCGTGGCTGGGGGGAAACGCAGGACGATGACGATACGCCTCCCACAGAGGACAGCTTGTCCTTACCTCTGGGCAGCCTGGCACACATGAGCGACTACATGCAGCAGTGCCTGCGCAACGACAGCAGAGTTGCCCACATTTTAACGTTTGCGGACTACTGGGTTGCCACCCTGCTGGATCCACGGTACAAAGACAATGTGCCCACCTTACTTCCTGCACTGGAGCATGATAGGAAGATGCGTGAGTACATGCGCACGTTGGTAGATGCGCTACTGAGAGCATTCCCAAATGTCACAGGGGAACAAGTGGAAGCCCAAGGCCAAGGCAGAAGAGGAGCAAGAGGTCGCCAAGGCAGCTGTGTCACGGCCAGCTCCTCTGAGGGCAGGGTTAGCATGGCAGAGATGTGGAAAAGTTTTGTCAATACGCCACAGCTAACTGCACCACCACCTGATACGCAACGTGTTAGCAGGAGGCAACATTTCACTAACATGGTGGAACAGTACGTGTGCACACCCCTCCACGTACTGACTGATGGTTCGGCCCCATTCAACTTCTGGGTCTCTAAATTGTCCACGTGGCCAGAGCTAGCCTTTTATGCCTTAGAGGTGCTGGCCTGCCCGGCGGCCAGCGTTTTGTCTGAACGTGTATTCAGCACGGCAGGGGGCGTCATTACAGACAAACGCAGCCGCCTGTCTACAGCCAATGTGGACAAGCTGACGTTCATAAAAATGAACCAGGCATGGATCCCACAGGACCCTATTTTTGATTTACTTATGGATCCCACAGGACCTGTCCATCCCTTGTGCAGATTAGACATTAACTACCCATATATTATTGTACTCCAGGGCACTTCCTCATTCAATCCTATTTTTATTTTCATTTTACCATTATATTGCGGGGCAACCCAAAGTTGAATGAACCTCTCCTCTGCCTGGGTCTAAATATCTGACAGTGGACTGTTCCAGTGTTGGGTGACGTGAAGCATGATTCTCTGCTATGATATGAAGACTGATTCTCTGTTACGGGACCTCTCTCCTCTGCCTGGGTGCCTGGGCCTAAATATCTGACAATGGACTGTTCCAGTGTTGGGTGACGTGAAGCATGATTCTCTGCTATGACAAGAAGACTGATTCTCTGCTGACATGAAGCCAGATTCTCTGTTATGGGACCTCTCTCCTCTGCCTGGGTGCCGGGGCCTAAATATATGACAATGGACTGTTACAGTGGTGGGTGACGTGAAGCCAGATTCTCTGCTATGGGACCTCTCTCCAATTGATATTGGTTAATTTTTATTTATTTTATTTTTATTCATTTCCCTATCCACATTTGTTTGCAGGGGATTTACCTACATGTTGCTGCCTTTTGCAGCCCTCTAGCCCTTTCCTGGGCTGTTTTACAGCCTTTTTAGTGCCGAAAAGTTTGGGTTCCCATTGACTTCAATGGGGTTCGGGTTCGGGACGAAGTTCGGGTCGGGTTTGGATCCCGAACCCGAACATTTCCGGGAAGTTCAGCCGAACTTCTCGAACCCGAACATCCAGGTGTTCGCTCAACTCTAGTTATTTTTACTACACTGTCAACAGCGTAAAATGAAGCCCTAATAACAATGACAGAATTGCAACACTTTTAGATATCTTTATTAATTCATATTTCATATTACAAAATGTAAACATTAATTAATGATTGTTACATATCCAATATATTTTTCACTACATGATCTATATCTCCTCCTCAAACTACCTCCCACCGTCCCTGGAATCTCACATGTAGAGGGAGGGGCTAAAAGGCCTCTTTCTTAGTCTCTTGCTAGCTGACTGCTAAATCACAGAGGTCGACAGATGCCGTTTAGATAGCTTTGAATTTCTTGGTCCGCATAACCATATACTCCTTTTAAGAAGATCCTCCATTTTGCTTTCACTTTATTATATCATTTTACTTCTCCTGCAGTCTGAAATATAGTTATTTCCAATCTTAGTATGCATAGCAAAATGTCATCAACCATGGACATATTTGGAGTTTCATTCTTACTGTAAGCCGGTTACATAAAATGACCTTCTTTGTTGCCTAAAATACAGTATTTACCATTGACAATCTATTTTTAAGAATTTTATTTCATGACCATAAATTGACAGCTAGCCTGTCAGCTAATATCTTACATATATATTTTAAATCTTGTTTTATCAGAGATATGGGTCTATCTTGTTTTATCAGAGATATGGGTCTATGTCCAGCAGAACGGAGTATTTCTTCTGGAACACTTTAATATATGTGGTTATGCTTAGATTAAAGCACATCTCGTCTACCCCCTCCATCATCTGTCTATATACTCAATAGTTCTTCACTAACTTCCTCTCGTAGGATCATAAAATAACTAATTTGCATATTCATCTGGACCTGGTGCTTTTTTGCTCTTGGATGACCTGATCACCTCCCCCACCTCTGTCTCTGTTATATAGGCATTTAAAGCAGATAGTTGTTCATCCGTCAGTTTGGGGAGTCAAGATTTTCTCAGAAATTCAATGCCACTAGCCTCATCAGTTTCTTTTTGCTATACTTAAGCATTGAAAACCTGAAAGAATTCCAATATCCCCTTGAATTCTGTTATAATTTGACCCCTAGGATCTCTTATGGCTTTCATATGTTGGGAAGGGGGGGGGGGGGCATCTCCTTTGAGAAATGTTTGGCCAAATTTGAAAGCATTTTTCCCAATTCATTACCATATTTAAGTAATCTGGTATCTTGTATCTGGTACAAAGAGTTGTTTTTTTCGCATGTTCTCGGCATATCCTGTTAATGAGTGAGGTATCTATTTAATATTTATTGTCTGCCTGTCTATATGCATGGCTCTCCTTTTAGTCATTTTGGATCTTTTTTTTTTTTTTTATACCATAAGATATATTCCATTATCTGCCCTCTAAGCGACAGCATTTCCCAGGATAGTATAAAATCTTTTTTTGCCTCTATACTTTATTTTCATAGGTTTTCCACCATTTTTTAAGTGATTTCACAAAATTAGGATTAATACTTAACGCAACTGGGAATCTCCAATTCATCACGCCTTTTCTTTTCCTTACTAGCTTCTCCAATGTTAAACGAATAGGAGCAAGGTCTGATATAACACTATGTAGATTATCCGCCCTAACCACCATATTCATCATCTGTCTTTAAAAAAATAATAATATTGATTTGTTAAAGGGTGCTGTGTACAGGTGAATAGAATCAGATGCAACCCCCCCACGTTATATTGATAACCTGCGCGAAATCTGGTAAGTGGGTATTGGTTTGGGCCCTAAACCTAGATTTATCTTCCCCATAGCTCATGACCTCACTAAATTCTCCTCCCACAATTGTTAAAGGGTTGGGGCCTTGGACTATCAACATGCTCAGTTCCCTAAGGAATTTAATTTGGTCTGCATTGAATGGCATTATTGATCAATATTTCTTTCAACTATTGTGGCATGAAAGTGCTATATCTGTATTAGGTCTCCTTATGTGTCCCAAAATTGTATCCCTTTATGCCAGGGACACAATGCTTTTAACATTCAATGATATCACTACTAACCTCTCCATAGCCTATTATTTCTTTTTTTCCGCTCCTCTACCCAAGAGATGCTTCCACTTTGATGGGTGAGTCTGCCCTTTCTTACCCCTATCCCTCCTTCCCATACCTTGATCAGGACTTCCCCTACTCCCCAGACTACCTCTTTGCCACTAAGCATAAAGTCTTACTATTTTCAATAATTAATATGAGGGGCCCATGCTGAAACTCATTGCTAGGAATACAAAGGGCCCCTTATTCGTTCTTATTCCTACTTTCCCCTTCTTGCATCTACATTATATAATTACAATGTGTCCCTACGTTCTTGTACCTCTGCTAATGTTATCACTGTGTCTTAAGTAAATTATATGCACTTATTATACATATAGGGGGTCATTTATCAAACTAGTGTAACATAGAACTGGCTTAGTTGCCCATAGCAAGCAATCATATTATTTTTTTCATTTCTTTACACCAGTTTGATAAATGGGCCCCATAGTGACCTATAACCACATTGTACCTTTTGGTATATAACCACATGTCAGTGCACACATATCTATCCAAACATATTTCCGTGTTTTATTCCTATCTTTCTTGGCGTTTCCCTAAATTCATCTTTACACCCATTTCTATTCACAACATGCAGTAAGGCAGGATATCAAAAAATCGTTCACTTTTCACTCATTTATGGTGTTAGCTCAGCGGTCTGTACCAGCGCGGCTGCCCCTTACCGCGGGCAAGGGCGCCGGGCTCTCTCTTTCCCTGCCGCCATGCGCCATGTTGACAAGCGCAGGCAGCAGATAGCTTAACTATGGTGTCTGTGTATCATGCCAGAGTTTCCTTCCTGCTGGAAACTTGTACTGGTGTTTGAGCTTGCATAGGTGTGTCTCTCTTCACCTATGAAGCAGCACATACACGCCCTCTGTCTCACCAGCCTATGGCTGGATTGCAAGAGGCAGTTAAAGGCACTTCCTACCACAGAAAGATGCCTGAGCAACTCATGGTGTTTAACTTGTCTAGCTTCATGTGCAAAGGTGTTTCTGTTATCTGCTCCACTGTGTACCGGACTCTGCTTATTGAATTCCTGGACTTTGCCTGTTTGCCGCCTGCCTCTGACCTCAGATCTCATTTATGAACTTTGCCTGTTTGCTGCCTGCCTCTGACCTCAGATCTCGTTTATAGACTTTGTTTGTTTTGCCGCCTGCCTCTGACCTTGGAATTTGCTTACTGACCTTTCTTGATCGCAGTCTGTCCAGACACAGATCCTTCTGGCCACGCACGTCCCCTCGGTGCTAGCACTGGGTACTCTGACCCCTGGTCAGCTGCCACTGGGACTGCTCTGGAGTGGCACCTGGCAACTACCCAAATGGCTCAAACCAATTTTAACCATCAGAGGCTCTAGTGAAGACCAGGTAGTTGCTTAGTTACGTCCCTTCATAGTACAGGCAGTCAGTGGTGCAGTGGGTCCACACCTGCTTGCATTACAGTTTGCTCAGGCCATGGACCCCGCTGATCCAAACCCTCCTAGTCTAACCGAGTTACAACAGGAGTTGGCCCAACAGAGTGAGAGGCAGGATCAAATCCTGTCCTATTTACGTAATGTAAATATGCGTCTAATTGACCTGACATCTGCTAACCCAGTGTCATCGGGCTCCTCTGCCCTGGTAAATTCGGCTCCTGCTATGAATTCTTCCTACGTACCAGGATCTGGACCTTGTCTCTCAGCTTCTCCATGCTTCAATGGTGAGCCTAAGCAGTGCCAGGGGTTCATAAATTAATGCATCCTTCATTTTGAACTCGGACCGAGCCAAAGTGGCTTTTCTTATGTCACACCTTACTGGGGAGTCACTGGCCTGGGTCAATCATCTCTGGGAAAGGAACGAAATAGTCATAATGAATTTACAGGCCTTCCGCTGGGTGTTCACCGAGTTCAGATTCACCACCTCAGCCACATCCTCCCTACTGTGGTTACGTCAAAGGAACAAATCCATGTGCCAGTCCAGTTCCGTACGCTAGCCTCTGAACTTGGCCAGAATAATGAGGCACTTGTGGCTACCTTTTGGGAGGACCTCTGTGGGAGAATTAAAGACGAGCTGGTCGGACGAGATGTTCCTTCCACCTTGGATAACCTCATCTTCCTGGCTACTCGAACTGATTTATGGTTCCAGGAACGTGCCAGAGCAGTGGCACATGAGGGGAGACCTTTTCGCCTGGCGTCTTCTTTTCAGCAAGCTACTAATCCTCTGCCTTTCATGTGGTCTGCAGTTCCTGAGCCCATGCAGGTCGACCGAGTTAGGCTGAATGAACAGGAATGTGATCACTGCCGTGCCAAAGGATTTTGTTTCTATTGTGGTGGTTCTGATCATGTGCTCTGTGCTTGTAACAGTAGAAAGAGGGAGGTCCTCATGCTGCTCTACAGAGCACTAGTGAGACCTTATTTGTAGTATTGTGCACAGTACTGGAGACCATATCTCCAGAAGGATATTGATACTTTGGAGAGAGTTCAGAGAAGAGCTACTAAACTAGTACATGGATTGCAGGATAAAACTTACCAGGAAAGATTAAAGGACCTTAACATGTCTAGCTTGGAAGAAAGAAGAGACAGGGGGGATAGGATAGAAACTTTTAAATACATAAAGGGAATCAACAAGGTAAAAGAGGAGAGAATATTTAAAAGAAGAAAAACTGCTACAAGAGGACGTAGTTTTAAATTAGAGGGGCAAAGGCTTAAAAATAATATCAGGAAGTATTACTTTACGGAGAGAGTAGTGGATGCATGGAATAGCCTTCCTGCAGAAGTAGTAGCTGCAAATACAGTGAAGGAGTTTAAGCATGCATGGGATAGGTATAAGGCCATCCTTCATATAAGATAGGGCCAAGGGCTATTCATAGTATTCAGTATATTGGGCAGACTAGATGGGCCAAATGGTTCTTATCTGCCAACACATTCTATGTTTCTAAGATGGCATTGGAGGAATGGCGATACCTTCTGGAAGTAGCCAGTCATCCTGTAGTGATCTATGCTGACCACAAGAAACTACAGTCTGCACAGAGACTTAATCCTCGACAAGCTCGATGGTCCCTGTTCTTTGTTCATTTTGATTTTGTTCTTTACTTTCATGCTGCAGATAAGAACGTCAAAGCAGATGCTCTTTCTAGATCCTTTGATTCCACTGACCAGGAGGAGTAGCCTCAATTCATCATTGATCCCGCTAAGATCTCGGCCTGTCCTGTCAACCTATCCGAAAGCCCTCCTGGAAAAACCTTTGTTGCAGAGTCCCTCAGAAAGCAAATCTTACTATTGGGCCGTTCGTCTAAAGTGCCGGGTCATGCTGGTCAGTGAAAAACCTTCAGGTTCATTGTGCAGCAGTACTGGTGGCCATCCATGCGACAAGACATCCAAGAATTTGTAGCTGTCCACCCTGTGTGCAAAATAAGACTCCCAAACAATGTCCATCCAGCCTTCTGTTCCTGAGGTTCCCTGGCAACAAATAGCCATGGAATTTATCACAGATCTACCCATTTCCTCTGGTTGATCTGTAATTTGGGTAGTGGTTGACCGCTTCTCTAAAATGGCACGTTTCGTTCCTCTGCCTGGACTTCCTTCTGCTCCCCAAGTGGCAAAGAAATTTAATAAGCACATTTTTCATCTCCATGGCTCCCCACTCTGTATTGTGTCCGATAGAGGAGTACAGTTCATGTCAACATTCTGAAGAGCTCTGTGTAAAGTATTTAAATCTCTGGACTAAACTATTAAGTCTCTGGACTTCTCATCAGCATATCATCCTAAGTTCAATGGTCAGGTGGAGCATGTCAAATAAATTCTTCCTAACTTTTTGCATCACTTCACTAACAGTCATCACAACAATCATGTCAGCGAGTCTTCTAAAAAATCTAAATTTTTTGTTTATGGCCAACAACCAAATATCCCACTCTCGGTGTCTTCTTCTTCCGGTATCCCTGCTGCAGATGCCACCTCAAGAGAGTTCTCTAAAATCTGGGAGGAGTGGAGGTGTAAGGGGGGTACTTTTAGTTCAGCGGTCCGTGCCGGTGCTGCTGCCCCTAACCGTGGGCAAGGGCTCTGGGCTCTCTCTTTCCCTGCCGCCATGCACCATGCTGACAAGCGCGGGCAGCAGATAGCTTAACTATTGTATCTGTGTTCCATGCCAGAGTTTTCGTCCTGCTAAAAACTTGTACTGGTATTTGAGCTTGCATGGGTGAGTCTCTCTTCACCTATGAAGCAGCACATACCCGCTCTCTGTCTCACCAGCATATGGCTGGATTGCAGGAGGCATTTAAAGGCGCTTCTTTCCGCAGGAAGATGCCTGAGCAACTCATGGTCTCTAGCTTGTCTAGCTTCATGTGCAATGGTGTTTCTCTTATCTTCTTCACTGTGTACCAGACTCTGCTTATTGAATTCCTGGACTTTGCCTGTTTGCCGCCTGCCTCTGACCTCAGATCTCGTTTATGGACTTTGCCTGTTTGCCGCCTACTTCTGACCTGGGATCTCGTTTAAGGACTTTGTTTGTTTGCCTCTGACCTTCGCTTGCTGACCTGTCTGTCCATACCCCAATCCTCATGGCCACGCACGTCACCTCGGTGCTTGCACTGGGTACTGTTACCCCCTGGTCAGCTGCTTCTGAATTGGGGACTGCTATGGAGTGGCACCTGGCAACTACCCAAATGGCTCAAGCCGATTTTAAACATCAGAGGCTTTAGTGAAGACCAGGTACTTGCTTAGTTACGCCCCTCCAGAGTACAGCCAGTCAGTGGCACAGTGGGTCCTCACCCACTTGCATTACATATGGCATATATAAGCCCATGCTTTTCTTTTGATAACCGTTATTGCAGAATAATCTGAAAATAACAGTATTTTAGATACTAGTGGCAAGTGGGTACTGCTTCCTATACATCTGCATAAGACCAAGTTTATTGTTAAAGTCCTTTAATTATTAGCGGTCATGGATAGAGTTGAGTGGACACCTGGCTGTTCGGGTTCAACAGGTTCGGCCGAACTTCACAAAAAAGGACCCGAACTTGACCCCAAACCCCATTGAAATCAATGGGGACCCGAATTTTGGAGCACTAAAATGGCTCTAAAAAAAAAGTCATGGAAAGGGCTAGAGGGCTGCAAAATGTGGTTAAGAGCATGGCAAGTGCTCTGCAAACAAATGTGGATAGGGAAAAGACTTAAAATACGTAAAAAAAAAATAAAAAAATTTTGATCTAGGAGGAGGAGGTTTATATGGAGTAAGAGGTTGAGGAGGCGGTGGAGGAGGAGGAGGTAGCCAACACTGGTTTTTGTTTTATATTTTATTTAATTTTATTTATTTTTTGTTCAAATTTGGGTAGACCCCAAAACATTGGGAAATATAAAAAATAAAACAAAGAGAAAGTGCGCTGGAGTACAACAATGGCTGGGAGAGGCCGGTGTACATGCCTATTCTGCACAAGGTACGGACAAGTCCTGTGTGATCCCTGCCTGGTTCATCTTAATCAACATGAGTTTATCCACATTGGCTGTGGACAGGCGGCTGCGCAACCCTTCTGCCGTGGTAAACAAACGTTCAGACAATACACTGGCTGCAGGGCAGGCCAGCACCTCCAAGGCATAAAGGGCAAGCTCAGGCCATGTGCCCAATTTGGAGACCCAGAAGTTGAAGGGGGCAGAGCCATCAGTCAGTACGTGTAGGTGTGTGCAAACATACTGCTCCACCATGTCGCACGTCCCCGTGATGTCCACAATCCAATTGGATATCTTCTCTATCAACTTTCAATGTTCTTTTTAGGTGATCACGGGTAACGGGGAATCAGGGTTCCATGCCGGAGAGGGAGCGTGAGAAAGGGATACCACATCCAAGGGAGGTCAATGGCTGAAATGTGATCTAGCGGAAATGTGGGACAAGTTGTTAAAGCGGAAGGATCGAATGAAAGGAGGGGGCGCGCGTCGATTAAAGGCGAATTTTAGAAATTTAAGTCCCTGTCACCTATGCAGAGCAGGGATTTTTAATCCGCAAAAAATGGATTAATGTCACCCACCAATGGAACACCCCTTGTCACCTACGAAGAGCAGGGGTTTATTCACGGCAAAACTGGGTTCATGTCACCCACCAATTGAACAGATGATTTTACAAAAATTAGTTCCCTATCACCTATGTAAAGATATAATATCACCTGAGAAGGTAGCCGACGATTTATTGAAATTTAGGTCCCTGTCACCTATGCAGAGCAGGGGTTTATTTACGATAAAAAATTTAAAATGTCACCCAAGAATGTAACAGACGCTTTTGCACCCTACTCCCTCTTTTGCTGTGCTGGTGCCTCTGTGCGACCACGGCCTCTTCCTGCAAACTGCACACATCACTCGCATGACCTTGATTCAATGTGGGGTCTAGTACCTCATCATCCTCCACATCATCTTCCACCCACTCTTTACCCCTGCCCTCTTTGTCGGTCTGCATACTGCAGAAAGCCGCAGCAATTGACACTTGTGTTTTGTCATGATTAGAGACGTGCTGCGGTGGTCTTCCCATGTCCTCATCCTGAAACACAAGTGGTTGGGCATCAGTGCACTCAATCTCTTCCACTTCTGGTACCGGACTATGTGGATGGCCCTGGTAAACCCTGCCAGCAGAGTCATCAAAAGCATAAGAGACTGCTGCATGACTTGGGGCTCAGACTGCTTGCCTGATTTGCAAGGGGGTGAGTTGAAAGACAGATGGCCATGGGCTGTAGGTGCCAACTCTGATCTTTCAGCAGAATGGGTGCGAGACAATGTGAAGGAACTGGAGGCACTGTCAGCAGCCTAATCTACTATCGCCTGCACTTGTTCTGGCCTCACCATTCGTAGAGCCGTATTAGGCCCGACCAAATAACGCTGAAGGTTCTGTTGCCTACTCACACCTGAGGAAGGTGTTTCAATTGTGCGTGTAGCTGGCACAGATCAACCATGTCCTGTCCCTGCAACAGGAGCTCCACCAACACCAGCAGCACCAATACAGCGGCCACGTCCCTTATTTGACGGTCTCCTCATTATTTAAGTTCACCCACCAAACTAACAGATGGTTTATGTCAGAAGACAATGTAACCACCAATGGTCCAAAATTAAGTTCCCTGACAGTGAGGCAGTGCCGGTGTCATAGAGAGGAAAAATGTCTTGAGGTCACACAATAGTGTGACAGGCAAATGTTATACAATTACTTCACGGACACAAAAAAATTGTATTTGTTCACCAACAATGTAACAGCAGTATTGACTATTTGTATTGGACTGTCAAAAATGTAGTATCTTGCGCAAAATGGTTGATTTTTTTAATTCAGAATCTAATAGCAGTATTTATCACGGCATATATTTTAAAATTGTATTGGACTGTCACAAATGCAGCAAAGACAGCAAATTTTACATCTTGCACAAAATGGGTGTGTTTTTTTTACCAGAATATAACAGCAGGATTTAACGCTTGTATTGGACTGTCACAAATGCAGCAAAGGCCCTAAATTTAGTATCAAGCATAAAATGGTTGTTTTAAAAAAAACTGAATATTACAGGAGTATTTAACGCTTGTATTAGACTGTCACAAATGCAGAAAAGGCCCCAAATGTAGTATCTAGGACAAAATAGGTGTTTTTTTGAAACCAGAAAAAAATTGCAGTATTTAACCACCTCAGCTCCCCTAGCTTAAACACCCTTAATGACCAGACCACTTTTTACAATTCTGCACTACACTACTTTCACGGTTTATTGCTCGGTCATGCAACTTACCACCCAAATTAATTTACCGAAAATTTTGCCAAAAAATGAAATTTTTCACTTTCAGTTGTAAAATAAATAAAAAACTACATTTCTATATAAAAAAAATTCTAAATTTATTGTTCTACATGTCTTTGATAAAAAAAATCTTTGGGTAAAAAAAATGGTTTGGGTAAAAGTTATAGCGTTTACAAACTATGAAGCAGCTCTGACTTTCTGAGCATCTGTCATGTTTCCTGAGGTTCTACAATGCCCAGACAGTAGAAAACCCCCACAAATGACCCCATTTCGGAAAGTAGACACCCTAAGGTATTCGCTGATGGGCATAGTGAGTTCATAGAACTTTTTATTTTTTGTCACAAGTTAGCGGAAAATTATGATTTTTTAATTTTATTTTTTTTCCTTACAAAGTCTCATATTCCACTAACTTGGGACAAAAAATAAAAACTTACATGAACTCACTATGCCCACATCATGAAATACTTTGGGGTGTCTTCTTTCCAAAATGGGGTCACTTGTGGGGCAGTTATACTGCCCTGGCATTTTAGGGGCCCTAATGTGTGAGAAGTAGTCTCCCTCATGGGACGAAAGGCACTTTGTAAACCAATTGTAATTGTTGGAGACCTGTTGATACCACCAATGTCATGCAGCCTCATCTCTGTAAGCTTTGATTTTGCTCAATAAAAAAGTTAAAAGTAAAAAAAAAATATATATATGCGTAAAAAATGCCCTGTGAAATCCTAAAGGAGCTCTTTAGAATTTGGGCCCCTTTGCCCACCTAGGCTGAAAAAAAGTGTCACACATGTGGTATCTCCGTACTCGGAAGAAGTAGAGCAATGTGTTGGGGTGTCTTTTTACATATACACATGCTGGGTGAGAGAAATATCTCTCTAAAAGTCAACTTTTCCCATTTTTATATACAAAGTTGTCATTATAGAGAGATATTTCTCTCACCCAGCATGGGTAGATGTACAAAGACACCCCAAAACATATTGCCCTACTTCTCCTGAGTACGGCTGATACCACATGTGTGACACTTTTTTGCAGCCTAGATGCGCAAAGGGGCCCAAATTCCTTTTAGGAGAGCATTTTTAGACATTTGAATCCCAGACTTCTTCTCACGCATTAGGGCCCCTAAAATGGCAGGGCAGTATAAATACCCCACATTTGACCCCATTTTGGAAAGAAGACACCCCAAGGTATTCAATGAGGGGCATGGCAAGTTCATAAAAGATTTTTTTGGGGGCACAAGTTAGCGGAAATTGGTTATTATTTTTTTTTCACAAAGTCTCCCTTTCCGCTAACTTGGGACAAAAAGTTCAATCTTTCATGGACTCCATATGCCCCTCAGCGAATACCTTGGGGTGTCTTCTTTCCGAAATGGGGTCACATGTGGGGTATTTATACTGCCCTGGCATTTTAGGGGCTCTAAAGCGTGAGAAGAAGTCTGGAATATAAATGTCTAAAAAATTTTAAGCATTTGGATTCCGTGAGGGGTATGATGAGTTCATGTGAGATTTTTTTTTTTTGACACAAGTTAGTGGAATATGAGACTTTGTAAGAAAAAACAAAAAAACTAAAAAATCAATTTCTGCTAACTTGTGCCAAAACAATGTCTGAATGGAGCCTTACAGGGGGGTGATCAATGACAGGGGGGTGATCAGGGAGTCGATATGGGGTGATCACCACCCTGTCATTGATCACCCCCCTGTAAGGCTCCATTCAGACGTCCGTATGTGTTTTGCGGATCTGCGGTGTCCGAGGTTTGGGGATCAGTGGATCCGCAAAACACATACGGATGTCTGAATGGAGCCTTACAGGGGGGTTATCAATGACAGGGGGGTGATCACCTGATATCGACTCCCTGATCACACCCCTGTCATTGATCACCCCCCTGTAAGGCTCCATTCAGAGGTCCGTATGTGTTTTGCGGATCCACGGATCCATGGTTCGGATCCTCAAAACACATATGGACGTCTGAATGGAGACTTACAGGGGGGTAATCAATGACGGGGGGTGATCAGGGAGTGTATATGGGGTGATCACCCCCTATCATTGATTACCCCCCTGTAAGGCTCCATTCAGACGTCCGTATGTGTTTTGCAGATCCGATCCATGGATCCATGGATCCGTAAAACACATACGGATGTCTGACTGGAGCCTTACAGGGGGGTGATCAATGACAGGGGTGTGATCAGGGAGTCGATATGAGGTGATCACCCCCCTGTCATTGATAACCCCCCTGTAAGGCTCCATTCAGACATCCGTATGTGTTTTGCGGATCCACTGATCCCCAAACCTCGGACACCGCAGATCCGCAAAACACATACGGATGTCTGAATGGAGCCTTACAGGGGGGTGATCAATGACAGGGTGGTGATCACCCCATATCGACTCCCTGATCAGGGGTTAATAAGGGGTTAATAAGTGACGGGGGTGTAGTGTAGTGTGGTGCTTGGTGCTACATATTACAGAGCTGCCTGTGTCCTCTGGTGGTCGATCCAAGCAAAAGGGACCACCTGAGGATCAGGTAGCAGTTATATTAGACGCTGTTATCAAAACAGCGTCTAATATACCTGTTAGGGGTTAAAAAAGAAAAAGCATCTACAGCCTGCCAGCGAACGATCGCCGCTGGCAGGCTGTAGATCCACTCGCTTAGATGCAGTTCCTGTGAACGCGCGCGCCTGTGTGCACACTGTGCCACCAATGAATTATTACAATAGAGGGAGGAAGGGGGGGCGATGGGGGGCGCACACTGTGCCACCAACAAATTATTACAATAGAGGGAGGGAGGGGGTGGTGGGGGGCCGCACACTGTGCCACCAAACTATTATTACAATAGAGGGAGGGAGGGGGGGCCGCACTGGCCACCAATGATATTCTAACTGGGGAGGGGGGGTCTGCCCCCTGCTGCCTGGCAGCCCTGATCTCTTACAGGGGGATATGATAGTACAATTAACCCCTTCAGGTGCGGCACCTGAGGGGTTAATTGTGCTGATCACGGCCCCCTGTAAGAGATCGGGTGCTGCCAGGCAGCAGGGGGCAGTCATGTACACAGTTTGTAGTAAATTCTGTGTTAGAATATACTGTCGGAAATGAGTTTTCACGATCTAACTCATATCCGGCAGTATATTCTAACATAGAGGCGTTCCCATGGTGATGGGGACGCTTCAAGTTAAAATATACCATCGGATTGGAGAAAACTCCGATCCGATAGTATAAAAGGGACTCCAAACTTTACATTGAAAGTCAATGGGGACGGATCCGTTTGAAATGGCACCATATTGTGTCAACGTCAAACAGATTCGTCCCCATTGACTTGCATTGTAATTCAGGACGGATCCGTTTGGCTCCGCACAGCCAGGCGGACACCAAAACGACTTTTTTTTCATGTCCGTGGATCCTCCAAAAATCAAGGAAGACCCACGGACGAAAAAACGGTCACGGACAAACGGACCCCGTTTTTGCGGACCGTGAAAAAATACTGTCGTGTGCATGAGGCCTTAGACCATATTATAAATGCATTATTTAAAGCTTGTATTGGACTGTCAAAAATGCAGCAAAGGCCCGAAATGTAGTATCTAGGACAAAATATATATATATATATATATATTTTTTTTTTAAACAGAATATGACTGCAGTATTTAAAGTTTGTTTTGGACTCTCACAAATGCAGCAAAGGCCGCAAATTTAGTATCTTTCACAAAATGGGTGTTTTTTTAAACCAGAATATAGCAGCATGATTTAACGCTTGTATTGGACTGTCACGAATGCATCAAAGGCCACAAATGTAGTATCTTGCACAAAATTTGTGTTTTTTAAAACCAAAATATAACAGCAGTATTTATGGCTTGTATTGGACTGTCAGAAATGCATCAAGGTCCAAAATGTAGTATCTAGCACAAAATAGGTGTTTTTTTTTTTTAAAACAGAATATAACAGCAGTAGTTAACGCTTGTATTGTACTGTCACAAATGCATCAAAGGTCCTAAATGTAGTATCTAGTACAAAATGTGTTCTTTTTTTATAATCCAAAATATAACAGCAGTATTCAAAGGTTGTATTGGACTGTCACAATTGCAGCAAAGGCCGCAAATTTTATATCTTGCACAGAATGGGTGTTTTTTAATACTAGAATATAATAGCAGTATTTAACGCTCGTATTGGACTGTCATAAATGCAGCAAAGGCCCCAAATGTAGTATCTAGCATAAAATTGGTGTTTTTTAAAAACCAGAATATAACAGCAGTATTTCTCGCTTGTATTGGACTGTTACAAATGCAGCAAAGGCTGCAAAATTAGTATCTTGAACAAAATGGGTTTTTTTAATACCAGAATATAACAGCAGTTTTTAACTCTTGTATTGGACTTTCATAAATGCAGAAAAGGGCCCAAATGTAGTATCTAGCACAAAATTGATGTTTTTTAAAACATGAATATAACAGCAGTATTTAACGCTTGTATTAGACTATTACAAATGCAGCAAAGGCCCAAAATGTAGTATCTTGCATAAAAGGGGTGTTTTCTTAAAACCAAAATATAACAGCAGTATTTAACGCTTGTATTGAAATGCCACAAATGCAACAAATGCCCCAAATATAGAATCTAGGATAAAAATGTGTATTTTTTTAAACCAAAATATAACAGCAGTATTTAACGCTTGTATTGAAATGCCACAAATGCAACAAATGCCCCAAATTTAGTATCTTGCACAAAATGTGTATTTTTTTAAAACCAGAATATGACAGCAATATTTAGTCCTTGTATTGGACTGTCACGAATGCAGCAAAGGCAGCAAATTTAATATCTTGCACACAATGGGTGTTTTATTAAAACTAGAATATACCAGCAGTATTTAACGCTTGTATTGGACTATCAGAAATGTAGCAAAAGCCCCAAATGTAGTATCTAGGACAAAATGGGTGTTTTGTAAAAACCATAATATAACTGCATTATTTAAAGCTTGTATTGGACTGTAACAAATGAAGAAAAGGCCGAAAATGTTGTATCTTTAACAAAATGGGTGTTTTTTTAAAACCATAATCTAACAGCAGTTTTTAACGCTTTTATTGGACTCTCCCAAATGCAGCAACGGACGCAAATTTAGTATCTTGCACAAAACGGGTGTTTTTTTAAAACCAGAATATAACAGCAGAATTTATCGCTTGTATTAGACTATCAGAAATGCAGCAAAGGACCCAAATTTAGTATCTAGCACAAAATGGGTGTTTTTTTAAACCAGAATATAACAGCAGTATTTAACGCTTGTATTAGACTGTCAGAAATGCAGCAAAGGACCCAAATGTAACATCTAGGACAAAATGGGTGTTTTCTTAAAACCAGAATATAACAGCAGTATTTAAAGCTTGCATTGGACTGTCACAAATGCCGCAAAGGCCGCAAATTTAGTATCTTGCAAAAAAATGGGTGTTTTTTTTAAACCAGAATATAACTGCAGTATACAAAGCCTGTATTTAACTGTCACAAATGCAGCTACATCCACAAATTTATTATCTTTTACAAAATGGGTGTTCTTTTTGAACCAGAAAATAACAGCAGTATTTAACGTTTGTATTGGACTGCCAGAAATGCAGCAAAGTCACCAAATGTAATATCTAGCACAAAATGTTTTTTTTTTTTTTAAACCAAAATATAACAGCAATAATTAAAGCTTGTAATGGACTGTCAGAAATGCAGCAAATGCCCTAAATGTAGTATCTAGTATAAAATGGGTGTTTTTTTAAATCCAGAATATAAATGCAGTATTTAAAGCTTGTACTGGACTGTCACAAATGCAGCAAAGGCCGCAAATTTAATATCTTGCAAAATGGGTGTTTTTTAATGCCAGAATAAAGCAGCAGGATTTAACGCTTGTATTGGCCTGTCAGAAATGCTGCAAATGCACCAAATGTAGTATCTAGCACAAAATGGGTGTTTTTTTTTTAAACCAAAATATAGCAGCAGTATTTATAGCTTGTATTGGACTGTCACAAATGCAGCAAAGGCCGCAAATTTATTATCTTGCACAAAATGGGTGTTTTTTTTATAGGGGGAAAAATGCACTAAACGGATATGCCACTGACTATACTAGCCAGTCATGCAAGCAGATATTAAAAGCTGAGACTTTTTCCAATATATTCCTTTCAGGAACACATCGGAGCCCCTCATGCACCATGTAACGGTCTCTCAGCATGGCAAGGGGTCCTACCACTACGCTAACTATGGTGTGAACACGGTCTGAAGGTGATGAAATCCAGCTCACAGCCAAGCTTCCACACAACCGCATAGCAGGACAACTAATGCAATGTGAATAAACAAGACTGTAAGCCACACCCATATCAGACCGTGTGACGGAGGCTACCAGGTGCAAAAGAATGTTAAATGCCAGATGAAGGCACATTCAATATTTATGGAACAAAATCACAGAAATATAGTGGCCAATATGGGAGAACTGCTCAGACCCTAAACACTGTAGCGTGTTTATCATTGGGGGAGCAGTCCCACCGCATGTGGGACTGCTACAGTGTTTGGGGTCTGAGCAGTTCCCCCATATTGGCCACTATATTTCTGTGATTTTGTTCCATATGTATTGAATGCGCCTTCACCTGGCATTTAACATTCTTTTGCACTTGGCAGCCTCCATCACACGGTCTGATATGAGTGTGGCTTACAGTCTTGCTTTATTCACATTGCATTAGTTGTCCTGCTATGCGGTTGTGTGGAAGCTTGGCTGTGAGCTGGATTACATCACCTACAGATCGTGTTCACACCATAGTTAGCGTAAATGTAGGACCCCTTGCCATGTTGAGAGACCGCAACGTGGTGCATGAGGGGCTCCGATGTGTTCCTGACAGGAATATATTGGCAAAAGTCTCAGCTTTTAATATCTGCTTGCATGACCAGCTAGTATAGTCAGTGGCATATCCGTTTAGTGCATTTTTTTTCAGTGATTTATATATTTTCATCCGCACAATGCTTCGTATGTGTAGGATGCCTTTGCTGTGCACGTGGACCATGCCGGCATCCTCCATTGTACGCATTTTTTGCTGGGGATGGTCGTTTTCTGCGGTCCACATGCGGTAGGACTGCTCCCCCAATGAGAAACACGCTACAGTGTTTGGAGTCTGAGCAGTTCCCCCATGTTAACCACTATATTTCTGTGATTGTGTTTTTTTAATACCAGAATATAACTGCAATATTTAAAGCTTGTATTGGACTGTCACAAAAGCCGCAAAATTAATATCTTTCACAAAATAGGTGTTTTTTTTTTAAACCATAGTCTAAAAGCAGTATTTAACGCTAGCATTGGACTGTCACAAATGCAGCAAAGGCCACAAATTCTGCATCTTACACAAAATAGGTGTTTTTTTTTTTTATATTAGAATATAACAGCAGTATTTAACGCTTGTATTCGACTCACAAATGCAGCAAAGGACCCAAGTGTGGTATCTAGGACAAAATGGGTGTTTTTTTAAAACCAGAATATAACTCCAGTTTTTAAAGCTTGTATTCGACTGTCAAAAATGCAGCAAAGGCCCCAAATGTAGTATCTAGCACAAAATGGGTGTTTGTTTTTTTTAAATCAGAATATAACAGCAGTATTTAACGCTTGTATTTGACTGTCAGAAATGCAGCAAAGGCCCCAAATTTAGTATCTAGGAAAAAATTGGTGTTTTTTTAAACCAGAAAATAACAGCAGTATTTAACGCATGTATTGGACTGTCACAAATGCAGCAAAAGCCCTAAATCTAGTATCTAGGACAAAATGGGTGTTTTAAAAAAAAAAACTGAATATAACAGAAGTATTTGGCGCTTGTATTACACTGTCAGAATTGCAGAAAAGGCCCCAAATGTAGTATCTTGCACAAAATGGTTTTTTTTTTTACACCAGAATATAACAGCAGTATTTAACTCTTCTATTGGACTGTCAGAAATGCAGAAAAGGACCTAAATGTAGTATTTAGCACAAAATGGGTATTTTTTTTTAAACCAGAATATAACAGCAGTATTTATCACTTGTATTTGACTGTCACAAATGCAGCAAAGGCCCCAAATGTAGCATCTAGGACAAAATGGGTGTTTTTTTTTTAAACCAGAAAATAACAGCAGTATTTAAACGCTTGTATTGGACTGTAACAAATTTAGCAAAGGCCCCAAATGTAGTATCTTGCACAAAATGGGTGTTTTCTTAAAACCAGAATATAACAGCAGTATTTAACATTTGTATTGAAATGCCACAAATGCAACAAATGCCCCAAATGTAGAATCTAGGACAAAATGTGTATTTTTTTAAAACCAGAATATAACAGCAGTTTTTAACGCGTGTATTTGACTGTCACAAATGCAGCAAAGGCCCCAAATGTTGTAGTATAAAATGTGTTTTTATTTTTTTAAACCAGAATATAACTTCAATATTTAAAGCTTGTATTGGACTGTCAAAAATGCTGCAAAGGCCACAAATTTAGTATCTTGCACAAAATGGGTGTTTTTTTTTAAAACCAGACTATAACAGTAATATTTATCGCTTGTATTGGACTGTCACGAATGCAGCAAAAGCAGCAAATTTTATATCTTGCACACAATGGGTGTTTTTTAATACTAGAATATAACAGCAGTATTTATTGCTTTTATTGGACTGTCAGAAAACTGTAGTAAAAGTGGCAAATGAAGTATGTAGGACAAAATGGGTGTTTTTTTAAAACCATAATATAACTGCATTATCTAAAGCTTGTATTGGACTGTCGCAAATGAAGCAAAGGCCGAAAAATTAGTATCTTTCACAAAATTGGTGTTTTTTTAAAACCATAATCTAACAGCAGTTTTTAACGCTTGAGACCATTCATGTGTGGCTCACTCACAATTTTGCCCAAAAACACAGCCATGAATAAAGAATGGTACCAAAACACCCTCCAACAGCAACTTCTTCCAACAATCCAACAACAGTTTGGTGAAGAACAATGCATTTTACAGCACGATGGAGCACCGTGCCATAAGGCAAAAGTGATAACTAAGTGGCTCTGGGACCAAAACGTTGACATTTTGGGTCCATGGCCTGGAAACTCCCCAGATCTTAATCCCATTGAGAACTTATGGTCAATCCTCAAGAGGCGGGTGTAAAAACAAAAACCCACTAATTCTGACAAAGTCCAAGAAGTGATTATGAAAGAATGGGTTGCTATCAGTCAGGAATTGGCCCAGAAGTTGATTGAGAACATGCCCAGTCGAATTGCAGAGGTCCTGAAAAAGAAGGGCCAACACTGCAAATACTGACTCTTTGCATAAATATCATGTAATTGTCGATAAAAGCATTTGAAACGTATGTAGTGCGTGTAATTATATTTCACTACATCACAGAAACAACTGAAACAAAGATCTAAGAGCAGTTTAGCAGCAAACTTTGTGAAAACTAATATTTGTGTCATTCTCTAAACTTTTGGCCACGACTGTATTATCTAGCACAAAATTGGTGTTTTTTAAAAACCAGAATATAACAGCAGTATTTATAGCTTGTATTGGACTTTTACAAATGGAGCAAAGGCTGCAAATTTAGTATCTTGAACAAAATGGGTGTTTTTTTAATACCAGAATATAACAACATTATTTAACGCTTGTATTGGACTGTCAGAAATGCAGCAAAGGCCCTAAATGTAGTATCTTGCACAAAATAGGTGTTTTTTTTAAGCCAAAATATAACAGCAGTACTTTACACTTGTTTTGGACTGTTACAAATGCAGCAAAGGACCCAAATGTGGTATCTAGTACAAAATGTGGTTGTTTTTAAAAACAAACAAAATATAACTGCAGTATTCAAAGCTTGTATTGGACTGTCACAAATGCAACAAAGGCCGCAAATTTAATATCTTGAACAAAATGTGTGTTTTTTTAAAACCAGAATATAACAGCAATATTTAGCGCTTGTATTGGACTGTCACAAATGCAGCAAAGGCCCAAAATGTAGTATCTTGCACAAAATAGGTGATTTTTTAATACCAGAATATAACAGCAATATTTAACGCTTGTATTGGACTGTCAGAAATGCAGCAAAAGCCCCAAATGTAGTATCTAGGAAAAAATTGGTGTTTTTTTAAAACCAGAAAATTACAGCAGTTTTTAACACTTATATTGGACTGTCACAAATGCAGCAAAGGCCCCAAATGTAGTATCTAGCACAAAATTGGTGTTTTTTTTTAAAAAAACAGAATATAACAGCAGTATTTATCGCTTGTATTGGACTGTTACAAGTGCAGCAAAGGCTGCAAAATTTGTATTTTGAACAAAATGGGTGTTATTTAATACCAGAATATAACAGCAGTCTTTAACGCTTGTGTTTGACTGTAATAAATGCAGCAAAGGCCCCAAATGTAGTATATAGCACAAAATGGGTGTTTTTTATAACCAGAATATAACAGCAGTATTTAACGCTTGTATTGGACTGTCATAAATGCAGCAAAGGACCCAAATGTAGTATCTAGCACAAAATGGGTGTTATTTTAAAACCAGAATATAGCAGCAGTATTTATTGCTTGTATTGGACTGTCACAAATGCAGCAAAGGCCCCAAATGTAGCATTTAGGACAAAACGGGTGTTTTTTTAAAACCAGAATATAACAGCAGTATTTAACGCTTGTATTGGACTGTCACAAATGCAACAAATGCCTCAAATGTAGAATCTAGGACAAAATGTGTATTTTTTTTAAAACCAGAGTATAACTGCAGTATTTAACGCTTGTGTTTGACTGTAATAAATGCAGCAAAGGCCCCAAATGTAGTATATAGCACAAAATGGGTGTTTTTTATAACCAGAATATAACAGCGGTATTCAACGCTTGTATTGGACTGTCAGAAATGCAGCAAAGGACCCAAATGTAGTATCTAGCACAAAATGGGTGTTATTTTAAAACCAGAATATAGCAGCAGTATTTATTGCTTGTATTGGACTGTCACAAATGCAGCAAAGGCCGCAAATGTAGTATCTTGCAAAAAATGGGTGTTTTTTTGAAACCATAATATAACTGCAGTATATAAAAGCCTGTATTTGACTGTCACAAATGCAGCAAAGTCTGCAAAATTAGTATCTTGAACAAAATGGGTGTTCTTTTTTAACCAGAATATAACAGCAGTAGTTATCACAACTGCAGCAAAGGCCCCAAATGTAGCATCTAGGAAAAAATGTGTGTTTTTTTTTTTAAACCAGAATATAACAGCAGTATTTAACGCTTGTATTAGACTGTCAGAAATGCAGCAAAGGACCCAAATGTAGTATTTAGCACAAAATGGGTGTTTTTTTAAAACCAGAATATAACAGCAGTATTTAACGCTTGTATTGGCCTGTCAGAAATGCTGCAAAGGCCCCAAATGTAGTATCTAGCACAAAATTGGTGTTTTTTTAAAACCAGAAAATAACGGCAGTATTTAAAGCTTGTTTTGGACTGTCACAAATGCAGCAAAGGCCGCAAATTTCGTATCTTGCACAAAATGGGTGTTTTTTTAATATATAAATCACAGGGGGGAAAAATGCACCAAACGGATATGCTACAGACTATACTAGCTAGTCATATTAGCCAGGCAGATATTAAAAGCTGAGACTTTTGCCAATATATTCCTTGCAGGAACACATCAGAGCCCCTCATGCACCATGTCACGGTCTCTCAGCATGGCAAGGGGTCCTACCACTACGCTAACTATGGTGTGAACACGGTCTGAAGGTGATGAAATCCAGCTCACAGCCAAGCTTCCACACAACCGCATAGCAGGACAACTAATGCAATGTGAATAAACAAGACTGTAAGCCACACCCATATCAGACCGTGTGATGGAGGCTATCAGGTGCAAAAGAATGTTAAATGCCAGGTGAAGGCACATTCAATACATATGGAACAAAATCACAGAAATATAGTGGCCAATATGGGGGAACTGCTCAGACCCTAAACACTGTAGCATGTTTCTCATTGGGGGAGCAGTCCCACCGCATGTGGACCACAGCAAACGACCATTCCTAGCAAAAAATGCGTACAATGGAGGATGCAGTCCATGTGAACCACAAAGGCATCCTACACAAAACGGAGCATTGTGCGGATGAAAATATATAAATATATAAATCACAGAAAAAAAATGCACCAAACAGATATGCCACTGACTATACTAGCTAGTCATGCAAACAGATATTAAAAGCTGAGACTTTTGCCAATATATGCCTGTCAGGAACACATGGGAGCCCCTCATGTACCACGTTATGGTCTTTCAGCATGGCAAGGGGTCCTACCACTACGCTAACTATGGTGTGGACACGGTCTGGGTCCCTGAACTCACAGACAGATTCTATCTATTATTTTCCCTTCCCCTGGAACATATGCAGTGGAGGTGCACTTAAAAAATGAATATATGTTGCCCACCGAACTAAAAGAGTAGGGAGTAAATTATTGTCCCTGGTACATATGCAGTGCTGGTGCACTGAACTTGCACAAAATGGCCGCCGATGGCCACCTAACTAACAGATGGATAAAACTTTAACAACTTGTTCTGATAACAGATAGATTATTTCTTATTCTCTCCCTCACAGCACCAGCATCCTATCCCTACACTAGTAAGAGCAGAGTGACGTGCAGCGCTACGTGACCCCAAACTTATATAGAGGCTGGGTCACATGCTGCATTGGCCAATTACAGCCATGCCATTAGTAGGCATGGCTGTGATGGCTTCTAAGGGCACACGAGTTAAACGCTTGTTGATTGGCTGCCCTGCAGCCTTTCAAAAAGCGCCATTAAATCACTAAACACCGAATTCGGGTACAGGGTCCAAAAATCCTAAAGTTCGGTTCGAACCTGAACTTTACAGTTCAGGTTTGCTCAACCCTAGTCATGGATACTTCATTTCTGTTGATAATTGTCCAACTCTATGGATCCTTTCTACTTTCATTTCTTTGGTCAGCAAAAGTGTCTTACATATTTGGGCTGAAAAATAGGACCTGTCCAGAGACACCGATTCCGGTATCACCAGTATTCTGACTTTGTTTCCCCTGGACCTGTTTTCTAGATCCTCCGTTTTTTCTTTTAACCAAGCATTATCTCTTCCCTGCTTTTCTGCTGATGTATTCTTCTATTTTGTCCTCCATTACCCCAATACTTTGTTCCAATTCCTCTACTTTAGAGGTATAGGATGAAATGTCTGTTTTAACCTTTTACTAATTGGACATTTCATTGCTGAATAGTGTCATTCGTAGTAGGAATAGCCTGCTTGATCGCTTTGTGAATAGAGTCTTTAATATATTGCTGTACCTGTTTTTTTCTAGAAAAAAATATTTACACAGACCAGGAGATTTTTCCTCTGCGTTTTTACTCTGAGTTTCCCCATTTTCACTGATTCCCTTCTTGATATTTTACTGCTTTAGGTGCCACAGTGAGGAGAGATATATGTTATCAAGGCACCTGGCCACCTTATATCGTGTAGTGCAGTACCTCTTAGCCAAATTTTCCCTTTTTATTTCCTACTTTTATTTATTTATATTTTTTTTTCTTCCCCTTATCCTCTTTTTCTCTTTTACTTACTCTTCGCCTCCCCCTCTTTATTTAAATTTTTTTTTTTTATTTGCCCCCTCTCTTTTCTTCCTTCCTTGCTCTTAACTGTTCAGGGTATATAGTCAATAGAGACAGAGCATTAGCCAATGGGGAATAGAAGTAGAGATGGAGAAGATGGAATGTTCAATTATTAGTTCTGAGCCTCTGTGCTGGGCTTCTGTGGCAGTCTCTTCCTCTTTCCAATCCTCAGGCTCTCCACCGATCTTCTTGCATGGATATTGGTGGCTCTATGGATCTATCCGAAGCAGGGCAATTAGGTGGCAGATGGGGATGGGTTCCTTATGCTTCTCCACTTTTCACTCTTGCAGCGTGGGAGAGCAGCTTGGTATGCTCCCTCTATCTACCACACTGCAATTGCAAACTATCTCTCCCACCTCCAGTGAACCTACAGCAGAGCACATACATGCACCGAGGTGCTCTCACCACCTCGGTGTGCTTAGTGGTGTGGAACGACGCTACGCAGTACACTCGTGTGTCTTACATCTCAGGGGGCGGGCAAAATTTGTAAGTTAAACAATACTTTAGGTGTAACCCAAATACAATACTTTGTGAAAAAAACAAGCCCTCATGTTGAAAGAAACAATAAAAAGTGTGGTTTTGAAATGAAAAAAAGAGTAAAATATGGTCACTGAGCTCTCCCAAAAATTTTAGACTGTATGTCAAAGGGACATAGAAATTTTTTTGATTGCTTGGGGTCCGAGTGCTGAGAACCCCATCGATCACCAGAATAAGAAGAGAAAAGTGCTCGCATATTGAGTTCTCACTCATCGATGCAGAGGATGGAATCGAGTTGAACAAATAACAAACTAGGCTGGGTCCTTAAGGAGTTAAAATGATTAAAGGCAGAAAGTAAGAAGGAAACTGCCTGTAGATAAGATCTTAAAATCAGTTTGACATTTCAGGCATCATAAACTCTTTTCAGTATGTGGTGTAGGAATTTGCTGTTATGGGTTGATTCCCAGCTGTCTTTCTACAATTAGCGATGCATACTATATTGTGGATTTAATCCGGGTTAGTATCTGTCACAAATGTTGGACATGTTGTTTGCTTGATGTGTTATTACTGTATTTATTACATTAAGTATATAACGACTTTGATGATGGTGTACAGTATCAGTTTAATTATACTTTACATTATAGTGAAGTCAAGCAATTACTGCATCTTTCAGTGTTCAAAAAACTATTTGAAAGGCTTTGAAAAATTTCTGCTATGTTTTCAGAGTCTGAAAAACAAATTTGTACTAAACAAATGACAAATAAATGAGGTGATCGCTACAACGGTTAAATTAAGTTAGACCTCTGGGGTCAATTTAATAGCGCTAAAGAGATGAGAAGACTGCATGTTTCTGACAATGCATGTCATAAAGATGATAGAATTACTTGATATGTACCGGAAATGTAACAAACTACCTCACACTTATTTTCACGTTATTTTAGCATATATGATCAGATGGAGCAATAACAAACTGTGAAATAACACTGCTAATCGTGTAAACAAAAGGTGATATCAGTTTATTTATTTTTATCAAAATGTATTGACATATCTAGAATAAAAATAGATACATAGATAGGTATGAACAAATTTCTTAAAATTAATTTCCAGTACGAATGGATTATGCTCCAATCACCATGTAAGTTGGAATACTATATACACTATCTATTTTCCTCTGATCTAACTTCTGAAAAGATCTAACTTCATTTTAAGCACTTTTAAGATTTTGAGAATCTGTCTTATGAGCAAAATCAATCATATTAGCAGCAGCAATGAGATCTAATTAATCAAGGCTAGTGTTAGGCGAGCATGCTCGGCCGAACACTTTTTTACCCGAGCATGTGCTCGGCACATCGCAGTGTTCGGCCGAACAACGTCTCATTCCTGCATGTTTGGTGGCTGCTACGCAGCCAACAAACGTGCGCGGAGGTACTGCCACTCACTCTAATGCCGTAGCCACTTCTGTGTCTACTCAAATGCTCGCTGCTCACAATGAAGGCGGACGCTTTGTATGTGGAAGAGGTGGAAATGGGAAAGACAGTACACAGGATGACAGTCAGACCACCCTCAGTTCGTCTTCTCAGCGCGAATTGGATGATGATGTTGATGAGAATACGGTTGTCTCCGCTACAGAGGGTAGTACCCATAGCAGGTTTATTCCATCTGTTCAGTGTGGATGGGCCAAAGAGGAGGAAGAGGATGAGGAGATTGAGAGTCATCCTCCTAATGACAACAGCAAAGTATTGTCTGTTGGGACTCTGTCAAACATGGCTGACTTTATGTTATGCTGCCTTATCCCATGACCCTTGCGTTATATGCATTTTGGCCAACACTGATTACTGGTTGTTCACCATTCTCGACCTCCGCGACAAAGAGAACTTCTCATCTCTTGTTCCTATGGTGTAGAGGACTAGCAAAATTGTGCAATACCAGAAGGTCCTTGTGGAAAAATTGGTCCCAAAATTTCCAGCTGACAACACTGGCGGCAGAATATTTAGTTCCTTGGGCAACCAAGGAGGGGAGACGAGGGGAACACACAGCAGTTCCAACAGAGACAAGGCAACACTCTCCAAGGCCTGGGACAGTTTTATGACACCCCACCAGCACCCTCACCCTGATGCACAGCCTAGTGTCACAAAGAGAGAAACGTTTTGGAAGATGGTGAAGGAGTACATAGCAGACTGTGTCAGCATCCTCAATGATCCATCTGTGCCTTACAACTATTGGGTGTCCAAGCTGGACACATGGCACGAACTGGCCTTGGAGGTACTGGCCAGTCCTGCCGCCAGCGTTTTGTCAGAGCAGGTATTTAGTGCTGCTGAGGGGAAAATGACTGATAAGCGCATCCGACTGTAAACTGAAAATGCTGACAGGTTGACTCTTATCAAAATGAACAAGGCCTGGATTGCCCCTGACTTCTCTACCCCACCAGAGGAAATCGGCTGAACATAAAGGCACTTAAAATGTGGCTTTTATAGTGTATTGAATACACTGTATTCCCATGCACCCCTTTCACCACAAAAAAGGGTATATGGTTCAATCTTCCTTTTCTCGTCCTCTTCTTCCATCATATCAACATGCTTATTAGGCTGCCCTCGCTCCTAATGTTTTTGATGGTCAGCTCAGCAGCAGACCCTCACCCCTAATGTTTTAGAAGGTCAGATCAGCAGCAGACCCTCACCCCCAATGTTTTAGAAGGTTAGATCAGCAGCAGGCCCTCACCCCTAATGTTTTAGATGGTCAGCTCAGCAGCAGACCCTCACCCCTAATGTTTTAGAAGGTCAGATCAGCAGCAGACCTTCACCCCTAATATTTTAGATGGTCGATCAACAGACCCTCGCCCCTAATGTTTTAGATCAGAGATGCCCAATCTATGGCCCGCGGGCCACATCTGGCCCGCGAAGCTGTGTCATGTGGCCCGTGCTTGCGCACAGTTGCAGCACTATTATTTTTGCGGAGCAAGTGCTTGGTTTAATGGCCAGTCGGGTCGGGCCCGGCCTCTGTGCCAGGCCGGTGGGGAAGCACTGCCCAGTTAGTTACGTAACCAATAACCAGTAACTTTATTGTCTTGAATCCACTCCTGCTTTTGGCTTACAAAATTAAATACTGACCATGTGAAAGAGGTCTTACAGATGCTCAAAATACAGGAGCCTTTTTTTTTTTTTTTTCAGTTCTTCTGACGGGTAAGAAGAACGCAAGAACAAGTGGTGATGTCAACACAGACAAACAGGGAGTAGGATCGGGGGCAACAGCAGTGGCAGTAACAGGAAAAATAGTTGCCCCATAACAGAGTGTGGGTGAGGTCCATCAGCAGTGGCAGTAGCAGGGATCATCGTGGCCCCATGACATAGTGTCCCCACAGTGACAGTCACAATAGTCACCCCATGACAGAGTGGAGAAGGAGACAGCAGCAATGGCATACAGCATAAGATGGTGGAAGATCACAGTAGTAGCTGAACCAAAAAATAGCAGTGTGATAGCAAGGCTTAGTGGTCTGCATATCCTAGTAAAAATTTACCATGTACATATCAGTTGGTCAAAAAGCCCCATTTTAGGAATGGCAGTAGAGGCAGCATGCGGGTGGCATCAGGTGGGTGGCAGCATCAGAATGGTGTCAGCAGCACGAGGCCAGAAGTATAGAATATTATGGTGTGGCAGCACACTACAGTATAATTATTAGTGACAGAATAATGTGTTCTGTTGCATCAGGCACCGCCGTCTGGATGTCCGGGTCGATCCACGCCTGATTCATCGTTATGATTGTCTCTCTGGTCTCTCAACATTTTGGGAGGAAAGGCAAGTTCTCTTAGGGGAAAACGATGTCCCCCACTGCACTGAACACTTGCTCTGCTGCCACGCTCCTGGATGGCAGGAAAGTATGCTCATAGCAAACTCGTCAGTTGTGGCCTCACTTCAAGTTTGTTCAGTAGGCAGAAGAAGAACACTGTTCATAATAGACTGCAGACTGAAGTTGCTGCATTTGGAGCTGGTGCTGCTCCTGCACCGCACCCCACCAGTCATGTCAGTGGTATATGAGCCAGAGGGACCCCAGCCGATTGCACTCATAGACACCGACCAGCTTACTACACAGCATGTCTCTACAGTAGTCCATTTTTGCATCCTTCTCAGGTCTAAAAAAAATACATCCATTTCTGACAATGAGAGGGTCTAACAATGTGGATAGCCAGTAATCATCCTTCTGGTGAATCATGACAAACATGACAGCATGCATTTGGCCATTTGCGCAAGGGACTCGTAAGGGCCTCCCTGCCTCCATCTCTACTGCATACTGCCATGATCTGCATAATTTCGGCATCACCCTCCAGCTCCTCATGCTCCTCTCCTGTCACTTGGGAAGATAAACCACCACAGTTGTGTATAAAATTCCTCGGCGTTTATGTCTTCCTACTCCCCTTCTGCCAGTTTAATCTCCCCTGGGCTCAGGTGACCATGAAATGGAGGTGCCACATCTACTGTCCCCTCACCAATCAGATTTGTCAGCATCCCCTCCAGGACGTGAAGAAGTGAAATTACATCATTCTTCCCATAGTTCTACCGACTGACAAAGTGGCCTCCTCAAAGGGCCTGATCAAATGGCAAGTGTCACGCATGAGCTGTCATTGGCTGATGTGGAAGTTACTCCAGGGAGTAGACCTGTCTGTCTGCAGCATTAAGAAATCACTTGACTGCTTTCCTTTACTGGTACAGGTGGTCTTACATATGGGGCGTGGAATTCCAATGGTTGAAAACGTTACATATGAGGCAATGTTGGTGTATTTTTCTTTTCCAGCTCAAGGAGGGCCTGTTTTGCAGAGTAAGAAGGGCTGAAGTGCATGCACAATTTCCTGGACGTTTTTAAAAGACCTTGCAGCTCAGGAACCAGGTGACAATGAGATTTAGGACATGCATCATGCGTGCCGGTAAGGTATAGTATTCTGACAGAGAGTGAGAGCTGGGGGACATCATCACCATGTGACCAGTAACATAGCAATATTACTGGTCACATGGCTATGAGGTAGGTCAAATCAAAGGTCCTTTCTTTCTTCCGTGACTCAGTTTTGCTGCAGCCTGCAGGAGAAGGGTAGGTCACGTGGGTCGGCAGCGCTCTGTACTGGCCGACTGTCTGCAGAGTAGGAAGATCAGGGATGGCTGCTCAGTATCGTCTGTAGATTAGAGAGAGTCTGTCAGCGCTGGAGAGGTGGATGTGACTACTGGGTAGGGTCTGAGGATTGCATTCTGGGGGAGGCTGTGTGGGATTATATACTGGGGGGCTGCTGTGTGGGATTATATACTGGGGGGGCTTCTGTATGAGATTATATACTGGGGGTGCTGTGTGGGATTATATACTGGGGGGCTGCTGTGTGGGATTATATACTGGGGGGGCTTCTGTATGAGATTATATACTGGGGGGGGGCTGCTGTGTAGAATTATATACTGAGGGGCTGCTGTGTGGGATTATATACTGGAAAGGGTCTGAGGATTGTATGCTGGGGGAGGCTGTGTGGGATTATATACTGGGGGCTGCTGTATAATATTATATACTGGGGCCGGGGGGCTGCTGTATGAGATTATATACTGGGGGTGCTGTATGAGATTATATACTGGGGGGCTGCTGTATAAGATTGTATACTGGGGGCTGCTATAGTAGATTATATACTGTGGGTGCTGTATACCGTGGGGTGCTGTATACTGTGGGTAAGCCTTTTATTGTGAAGAGTCGTGATGAGGGCAGGGGCAATATTCGAATTTGCGATATTTTGCGAATATTTGGGCGAATATTCGCCATATATTCGAAAATTCGCGAATTTGTGATCTCCAGGCATTATTTTCTTGATTGCAAAAATTCGCATAAAATTTGCATAAACATTTTTTCACATAAAAATTCGCATGAACTGGTATTTAAAAAAAAAATCAAATATTCGTGATTACGAATATATTTTGCGATGTTCTAAATATTCACAAATTCCCAAAGTGCCGATATTCGCAATTCGAATATTCATGATCAACACTAGTGAAGAGCTGGAATCTTTGTTCTTTTTTGCACTGTGGGTTACTATACTGCTCTACTGTATACTGTGGGGTGCTGTATACTGGGTGCTATACTGCTCTACTGTATACTGTGGGATTCTGTATATTGTGGAGTGCTGTATACTGGGTGCTATATTGCTCTACTGTATACTGTGGGGTGCTGTATACTTTGGGGGACTGTATACTGTGGGGTGCTATACTGCTCTACTGTATACTGTGGGGTTCTGTATATTGTGGGTTGCTGTATACTGGGTGCTAAACTTCTCTACTGTATACTGTGGGGTGCTGTATACTGGGTTATAAACTGCTCTACTGTATACTGTGTGGTGCTGTATACTGGGTTCTATACTGCTCCACTGTATACTGTGGGGTGCTTTATATTGTGAAGTGCTGTATGCTGGGTGCTGAACTGCTCTACTGTATACTGTGGGGTGCTGTATACTGCATGCTATACTGCTCTACTGTATATTGAGGGGTGCTGTATATTGTGGAGTGCTATACTGCTCTACTGCCCTACTGTATATTGTGGGGTGCTGTATTTTGTGGAGTGCTATACTGCTCTACTGTATACTGTGGGGTGCTATACTGTATGCTATAGGATGCTATGCTGCATACTATTGGGTGTTATACTATGGATTGCATACTGTGGGGTGCTGGATTTTGGTGTGCTATACTGCTCTACTGTATACTGTGGGGTGCTGTATACTGGGTGCTATACTGCTCTACTGTATACTGTGGGGTGCTGTATACTGGGTGCTATACTGCTCTACTCTATATTGTGGGGTGCTGTATATTTTGGAGTGCTATACTGCTCTATTGTATACTGTGGGGTGCTTTACTGTATACTATAGGATGCTATACTGCATACTGTAGGGTGTTATACTATGTATTGCATAATGCTCGAGTCTCGCCCCCGCACGTTTCTTGGCTGCTACGCAGCCAATAAACGTGCAGGTGAGTACTACCCTTACTGTAATGTGGTAGCCATGTTGGTTACTGGCATTACAGTGATTGGCTGGCTGATACGCGTCATCGGGTGCTATATAGCACCCGAAGGCGCGTATTTGACTCAGTCTTAGTGAGCTGTGCTGAGGAAGGGACAGACAGTGTAGGGAGTGATGTGATATACAAATATTTTTAGTAGAAAAACTTTTCAGAGACCCAAAAGTCCTTTTAAGGACTAATGTGTGTGGCAGCAGCGACATATATTTTTAGTGCAACCTGCGCTAAATTGCTAAAACTTAACAGACCCAAAAGTCCTTTTAAGGACTATTTGTGTGTGGCAGCATCAATATCTATTTTTAGCACATCCTGCGCTAAATAGCGTGCAATAGTTAGGGTGCTGCCGACATCGACATTAGCAGCGCCACATCTCCTGTGTGAAGTGTGCACATCCCAAAAATATCTGTCACATCCAGTGTAATTTTTCCGTAGACGGTGTCTGCTGCGAACAGTGTAAAGTGTGCGCATCCCAAAAATATCTGTGCAATACAGCGTACTTTTTCATTAGACTGTGTCTGCTTGTGACAGTGACATAACCAATGCCACATCTGCATTGTAATGTGTGCTCTAAATTTTTTTATCTGTGACATGCAGTGTACTTTTTCAATAGACTGTGTCCGCTTCTGACAGTGACATAACCAATGCCACATCTGCAGTGTAACATGTGCGCTTAAAAAATGTATCTGTGACAAATAGTGTACTTTTTTCGAAGACACTTCTGTATAACGTTTCCTCATCCCAAATACCTGTGATATTCCCTGTCATTTTTTATTAGCCGCTGGAGACAGCATTGACATTATTTGTGGGATATCTCCTGTGTGACCTGTCCACATCCCAAATACCTTTTTAAATTTGTTTGCGCATACAATTCCAATGCTACCATATATGTGACATACTTTCAAGCATATATAACATTTAATATGAAGAAGGCGAGCAGTTAGGGACGGGGCAGTGGCATGATCCTGATGGTGGGCGCAGAGGCCGTGGCCCTGGGCGCAGTGAAACTGTGCCTGCTGCCAGAGCACAAGAAAAACAATCATCCACAATAGCTAGCTTCATGTCCCAGTTTGCAGGGCGGCGCAGGACACCACTCTTGAAGTCAGACCAGTGCGACCAGGTGGTCGATTGGATTGCAGCAGATAATGCTTCCAGTCAGTTAAGCACCATCCTGTCTTCCACCAAGTCTAGTCTCAGTAGGCAAGAGTCTGCTCAACACAATCCTCACTCTGATCCTCCTTCCTCCCACCATAGAGAGTCTTGGAAAACAAGTGATCCCACACTCGGATATTCCAAGCAGCTCTTTTCAGCGTCATTCCTTGATTTGGCCCTTTCGTCAAGCACGCTTGAAGAGGGACAGATCTTGTGCCCTGATTCCGAAACTCTTGAGCATCCACAGTCACAAGAAGATGACAGTGGGTAACGGCAATTACTGTTTAATGACGTGAATGATGATGAGACACAGTTGCCAATTAGTTAACGGCAATTACTGTCTCAAGAGGTTGATGAAGAGGATGAGATACATCTTTCAATAACTGAGGTTGTGGTTAAGTCAACAAGTCAGAAGGATGAGCAGAGTGAGTAAGTAGAAGAGGATGTGGTGGACGATGAAGTCACTGACCCAAACTGGGAAGTGGCAAGCCAAGCAAGGACAGCAGTACAGAGGGGGGGGGGGGGTATCTGCGGCATTGCAACAGGCTAGAAGAGGCAGTGGGGTGGCAAAAGGGAGAAGACAGGCCACACCAAACAGACCCGCAACTGTTCCACGGAGCACGCCCTTGCGGCAATCTCCCTTGCCAAGGGGTAGGTGTTCCGTAGTATGGCGCTTTTTTTAGGAAAGTGCGGACGACAAAAAATTAGAAATTGGCAACCTGTGCAGTACCAAAATGAGCCAGTGCGTGAACACTAGCAACCTCACCACCACCAGCATGATCCGAAAAATGGCATCCAAGCACCATAATAAGTGAGATGAACGCCTGGGTCTGCGGGTCACACCACTGCCTCCTCTTCCTCTGTGTTACATGCTGGCCAATCCCCTGACGAAGGCGCAGGCCCGGATGCCTCCCACACTGCACCTGGACCTTCGCAAGCACCATCAGTGACCACACCCACTTCCTTGTCCCAGCGCAGTGTACAAATGTCCTTACCCCAGGCATTTGAACTTAAGCACAAATACCCAGCCACCCACCCACAGACCATAGCACTAAATGAGCAACTTTCCAAATTACTGTCCCTGGGAACATTGCCATTTAGGCTTGTGAACACTGAGGCCTTCTGCAGTCGTTTTTTTGAGGGCCGTCCCACGCTACGCAGTCCCTAGCTGCCACTATTTTTCAAGGTGTGCCATGCCCGCCTTACACCAATATGTGTCCCATAGCATCACACGTGCCCTGACCAACGCAGTTACTGGGAAAGTTCACTTAACCACTGACACATGGAAAAGTGCATTCGGCCAGGGACGCTACATTCCCCTGACGGCACACTGAACGTTGTGGAGGCCGGGAGTTGTACCCTGGGATGGCACAGGTGCTAACAATGCCAAGGATTGCGGGCCCTACGTCGATCAGGGTTTCCGACAGCACCTACGTTAGTGGCTCCAACCCCCACTTCTCCTCCTCTACTTCTACCTCCGAATTATCCATGTGGAGCACCAGTCAGCCATCAGTCAGTAGCTGGAAGCAGTATAGCACTGCAGTGGGGAAGCGGCAACAGGCCGTACTGAAGCTGATATGCTTAGGGGAGCTGTTGCAGGGGATAAGACAACAGACTGAGCTGTGGCTCTCACCACTTAACCTAGAACCAAGCATGGTTATGTCTTATAATGGCCATAATTTGTTGGCGGCTTTGGATTTCGGCAGGCTCGAACACATCCCATGCCTAGCCCACGTCTTAAACTTAGTGGTTGAGCGGTTTCTCAAAACCTACCCCAATTTGCCTGAGCTACTGGTGAAGGTGTTCCGCGTGTGTGCACAATTCCGAAAGTCGTCGACAGCTTTAGCTGGTCTGTCAGCGTTGCAGAAGCGCTGGAAATTGCAAGCTCACCGGCTATTGTGCGACGTGAGCATGCGATGGAACTCAATGTTCCACATGTTGGCTAGGCTTTGTGAGCAGCAGAGGGCAGTAGTGGAATACCAGCTGCAACATGGACGTCACCTTTCCAGCCAGCTTCCACTCTTCACAAGCGACGAGTGGGCATTGATGTCTGACCTCTGTGAGGTTTTACGCAACTTTGAGGAATCAACACAGATGGTGTGTGGCGATGCCACTATTATCAGCATAACCATCCCACTTCTGTGTCTACTCGAACGCTCATTGCTCACGATTATGGATGACACTTTGCATGTGGAAGAGGTGGAAATAGGGAAAGACATTATACAGGATGATAGCCAGACCACCCTCAGTTCGTCTTCTCAGCGCGAATTGAATGATGAAGAGGAGGAGCAGGAGATGTTTGCCTCCGCTACAGAGGGTAGTACCCATGGAAGTTTAATTCCATCTGTTCTGAGTGGGTGGGCAGAAGAGGAACAAGAGGATGAGGAGATTGAGAGTCATCCTCCTGATGACGACAGCAAAGTCTTGCCTGTTTGTACTCTGGCACACATGGCTGACTTCATGTTAAGCTGCCTTTCCAGCGAACAGCGCGTTATACACATTTTAGACAATACCAATTACTGGTTATTCACCCTTCTTGACACCTGCTACAAAGAGAACTTCTCATCTCTCATTTCTCTGGTGGAGAGGATGAGCAAAAGGGTGCAATACCAGAAGGTCCTTGATGAAAAATTGCTCCAAAAATTTCCAGCTGACAACACTGGCGGCAGAGTACGTAGTTCCTTGGGCAACCAAGGAGGGGAGACGAGGGGAACACCCAGAAGTTCCAACAGAGACAGGGCAACACTTTCCAAAGCCTGGGACAGTTTCATGACACCCCGCCAACACCCTCACCCTGATGTGTGGCCTACTGTCACAAGGAGGGAAACATTTGGGAAGATGGTGAAGGAGTACGTAGCAGACCGTGTCAGAGTCCTCAGTGATCCATCAGTGCCTTACAACTACTGAGTGTCCAAGCTGGACACATGGCACGAACTGGTGCTCTACGACTTGGAGGTGCTGGCCTGCCCTGCCGCCATCGTTTTGTCAGAGCGGGTATTTGGTGCTGCTGGTGGCATTATAACAGATAAGTGTATCCGCCTGTCAACTGAAAATGCTGACAGGTTGACTCTTATAAAAATGAACAAGGCCTGGATTGACCATGACTTCTCGTCTCCATCAGAGCAAAGCTGATGAACATATAAAGGCACTTTAAATGTGTTGTTTATAATGCACTTAATACACTCTATTCCCATGGACCCCTTCCACCACAAACAAGGGTATATGGTTGAATCTTCCTTTTCTCATCCTCCTCCTCTTCCATCATATCAACATGCTTATTCATCGCATATAATACACTCCTATACAGTCATGGCCAAAAGTTTTGAGAATTACATAAATATTGGAAATTGGAAAAGTTGCTGCTTAAGTTTTTATAATAGCAATTTGCATGTACTCCAGAATGTTATGAAGAGTGATCAGATGAATTGCATAGTCCTTCTTTGCCATGAAAATTAACTTAATCCCCCAAAAAACTTTCCACTGCATTTCATTGCTGTTATTAATGGACCTGCTGAGATCATTTCAGTAATTGTCTTGTTACTAGGGATGAGCGAACTCGAACTGTATAGTTCGGGTTCGTACCGAATTTTGGGGTGTCCGTGACACGGACCCGAACCCGGACATTTTCGTAAAAGTCCGGGTTCGGGTTCGGTGTTCGTCGCTTTCTTCGCGCTTTTGTGACGCTTTCTTGGCGCTTTTTGAAAGGCTGCAAAGCAGCCAATCAACAAGCGTCATACTACTTGCCCCAAGAGGCCATCACAGCCATGCCTACTATTGGCATGGCTGTGATTGGCCAGAGCACCATGTGACCCAGCCTCTATTTAAGCTGGAGTCACATAGCGCCGCCCGTCACTCTGCTCTGATTAGCGTAGGGAGAGGTTGCGGCTGCGACAGTAGGGCGAGATTAGGCAGATTAACTCCTCCAAAGGACTTGATTAACTGATCGATCTGCAGCTGTGGATCATTGAGCTGCTGATCCTCAATTGCTCACTGTTTTTAGGCTGCACAGACCGTTTGTCAGTCTCATTTTTCTGGGGTGATCGGCGGCCATTTTGTGTCTTGTGGTGCGCCAGCACAAGCTGCGACCAAGTGCATTTAACCCTCAATGGTGTGGTTGTTTTTTGGCTAAAGCCTACATCAGGGTGAAGCTGTCACACCAAGTGCATTTAACCAGCAATAGTCTGTTCATTTTTTGGCCATATACAAAATCAGGGGCAAGCTGCGCCTGTCACCAAGTGCATTTAACCCTCAATGGTGTGGTTGTTTTTTGGCTAAAGCCTACATCAGGGTGAAGCTGTCACACCAAGTGCATTTAACCAGCAATAGTCTGTTCATTTTTTGGCCATATACAAAATCAGGGGCAAGCTGCGCCTGTCACCAAGTGCATTTAACCCTCAATGGTGTGGTTGTTTTTTGGCTAAAGCCTACATCAGGGTGAAGCTGTCACACCAAGTGCATTTAACCAGCAATAGTCTGTTCATTTTTTGGCCATATACAAAATCAGGGGCAAGCTGCGCCTGTCACCAAGTGCATTTAACCCTCAATGGTGTGGTTGTTTTTTGGCTAAAGCCTACATCAGGGTGAAGCTGTCACACCAAGTGCATTTAACCAGCAATAGTCTGTTCATTTTTTGGCCATATCCCAGTCTAATTCTGTCACTAAATCCATACCGGTCACCCAGCGCCTAAATACTAGGCCTCAAATTTATATCCAGCTAAATCTGTCCCTAGTGCTGTAGCTGGGCGAGTTATTTAGTGTCCGTTCAAGCACATTTCTTGTTCTGGGTTGAAATACAATTCCCAATTTAGCAATTTCATAATTTAGTGGTTCCTGCTATATCAGAGCTCTTTGAAATCTATCCCAAAAAGGGTATATAATATTGAAGGTGCACATAGGGTCATTCAGAGTAACTTCACACACACCCGCTACTGTGTATTTCCAAGTCTAATTCTGTCACTAAATCCATACCGGTGACCCAGCGCCTAAATACTAGGCCTCAAATTTAATTCCCTCTAAATCTCTCGTTACCCACCGCTGTACTGTTGTTGCTGGGCAAGATATTTAGTGTCCGTCAAAGCACATTTTTTGTTCTGGGTTGAAGTACAATTCCCAATTTAGCAATTTCATAATTTAGTGGTTTCTGCTATATCAGAGCTATTTGAAATCTATCCCAAAAAGGGTATATAATATTGAAGGTGCACATAGGGTCATTCAGAATAACTTCACACACACCCGCTACTGTGTATTTCCAAGTCTAATTCTGTCACTAAACCCATACCTGTCACCCAGCGCCTAAATACTAGGCCTCAAATTTAAATCCCTCTAAATCTCTCGTTACCGTTGTCCTGTTGTAGCTGGGAAAGTTATTTAGTGCCCGTCAAAGCACATTTTTTGTTCTGGGTTGAAGTACAATTCCCAATTTAGCAATTTCATAATTTAGTGGTTCCTGCTATATCAGAGCTATTTGAAATCTATCCCAAAAAGGGTATATAATATTGAAGGTGCACATAGGGTCATTCAGAATAACTTCACACACACCCGCTACTGTGTATTTCCAAGTCTAATTCTGTCACTAAATCCATACCGGTGACCCAGCGCCTAAATACTAGGCCTCAAATTTAATTCCCTCTAAATCTCTCGTTACCCACCGCTGTACTGTTGTTGCTGGGCAAGATATTTAGTGTCCGTCAAAGCACATTTTTTGTTCTGGGTTGAAGTACAATTCCCAATTTAGCAATTTCATAATTTAGTGGTTTCTGCTATATCAGAGCTATTTGAAATCTATCCCTAAAAGGGTATATAATATTGAAGGTGCACATAGGGTCATTCAGAATAACTTCACACACACCCGCTACTGTGTATTTCCAAGTCTAATTCTGTCACTAAATCCATACCGGTGACCCAGCGCCTAAATACTAGGCCTCAAATTTAATCCCTCTAAATCTCTCGTTACCCACCGTGTACTGTTGTTGCTGGGCAAGATATTTAGTGTCCGTCAAAGCACATTTTTTGTTCTGGGTTGAAGTACAATTCCCAATTTAGCAATTTCATAATTTAGTGGTTTCTGCTATATCAGAGCTATTTGAAATCTATCCCTAAAAGGGTATATAATATTGAAGGTGCACATAGGGTCATTCAGAATAACTTCACACACACCCGCTACTGTGTATTTCCAAGTCTAATTCTGTCACTAAATCCATACCTGTGCACCCAGCGCCTAAATACTAGGCCTCAAATTTAATCCCTCTAAATCTCTCGTTACCCACCGCTGTACTGTTGTTGCTGGGCAAGATATTTAGTGTCCGTCAAAGCACATTTTTTGTTCTGGGTTGAAGTACAATTCCCAATTTAGCAATTTCATAATTTAGTGGTTTCTGCTATATCAGAGCTATTTGAAATCTATCCCAAAAGGGTATATAATATTGAAGGTGCACATAGGGTCATTCAGAATAACTTCACACACACCGCTACTGTGCATTTCCAAGTCTAATTCTGTCACTAAATCCATACCGGTGACCCAGCGCCTAAATACTAGGCCTCAAATTTAATTCCCTCTAAATCTCTCGTTACCCACCGCTGTACTGTTGTTGCTGGGCAAGATATTTAGTGTCCGTCAAAGCACATTTTTTGTTCTGGGTTGAAGTACAATTCCCAATTTAGCAATTTCATAATTTAGTGGTTTCTGCTATATCAGAGCTATTTGAAATCTATCCCTAAAAGGGTATATAATATTGAAGGTGCACATAGGGTCATTCAGAATAACTTCACACACACCCGCTACTGTGTATTTCCAAGTCTAATTCTGTCACTAAATCCATACCGGTGACCCAGCGCCTAAATACTAGGCCTCAAATTTAATTCCCTCTAAATCTCTCGTTACCCACCGCTGTACTGTTGTTGCTGGGCAAGATATTTAGTGTCCGTCAAAGCACATTTTTTGTTCTGGGTTGAAGTACAATTCCCAATTTAGCAATTTCATAATTTAGTGGTTTCTGCTATATCAGAGCTATTTGAAATCTATCCCTAAAAGGGTATATAATATTGAAGGTGCACATAGGGTCATTCAGAATAACTTCACACACACCCGCTACTGTGTATTTCCAAGTCTAATTCTGTCACTAAATCCATACCGGTGCACCCAGCGCCTAAATACTAGGCCTCAAATTTAATCCCTCTAAATCTCTCGTTACCACCGCTGTACTGTTGTTGCTGGGCAAGATATTTAGTGTCCGTCAAAGCACATTTTTTGTTCTGGGTTGAAGTACAATTCCCAATTTAGCAATTTCATAATTTAGTGGTTTCTGCTATATCAGAGCTATTTGAAATCTATCCCTAAAAGGGTATATAATATTGAAGGTGCACATAGGGTCATTCAGAATAACTTCACACACACCCGCTACTGTGTATTTCCAAGTCTAATTCTGTCACTAAATCCATACCGGTGACCCAGCGCCTAAATACTAGGCCTCAAATTTAATTCCCTCTAAATCTCTCGTTACCCACCGCTGTACTGTTGTTGCTGGGCAAGATATTTAGTGTCCGTCAAAGCACATTTTTTGTTCTGGGTTGAAGTACAATTCCCAATTTAGCAATTTCATAATTTAGTGGTTTCTGCTATATCAGAGCTATTTGAAATCTATCCCTAAAAGGGTATATAATATTGAAGGTGCACATAGGGTCATTCAGAATAACTTCACACACACCCGCTACTGTGTATTTCCAAGTCTAATTCTGTCACTAAATCCATACCGGTGACCCAGCGCCTAAATACTAGGCCTCAAATTTAATCCCTCTAAATCTCTCGTTACCCACCGCTGTACTGTTGTTGCTGGGCAAGATATTTAGTGTCCGTCAAAGCACATTTTTTGTTCTGGGTTGAAGTACAATTCCCAATTTAGCAATTTCATAATTTAGTGGTTTCTGCTATATCAGAGCTATTTGAAATCTATCCCTAAAAGGGTATATAATATTGAAGGTGCACATAGGGTCATTCAGAATAACTTCACACACACCGCTACTGTGTATTTCCAAGTCTAATTCTGTCACTAAATCCATACCGGTGACCCAGCGCCTAAATACTAGGCCTCAAATTTAATTCCCTCTAAATCTCTCGTTACCCACCGCTGTACTGTTGTTGCTGGGCAAGATATTTAGTGTCCGTCAAAGCACATTTTTTGTTCTGGGTTGAAGTACAATTCCCAATTTAGCAATTTCATAATTTAGTGGTTTCTGCTATATCAGAGCTATTTGAAATCTATCCCTAAAAGGGTATATAATATTGAAGGTGCACATAGGGTCATTCAGAATAACTTCACACACACCGCTACTGTGTATTTCCAAGTCTAATTCTGTCACTAAATCCATACCGGTGACCCAGCGCCTAAATACTAGGCCTCAAATTTAAATCCCTCTAAATCTCTCGTTACCCACCGCTGTACTGTTGTTGCTGGGCAAGATATTTAGTGTCCGTCAAAGCACATTTTTTGTTCTGGGTTGAAGTACAATTCCCAATTTAGCAATTTCATAATTTAGTGGTTTCTGCTATATCAGAGCTATTTGAAATCTATCCCTAAAAGGGTATATAATATTGAAGGTGCACATAGGGTCATTCAGAATAACTTCACACACACCGCTTACTGTGCATTTCCAAGTCTAATTCTGTCACTAAATCCATACCGGTGACCCAGCGCCTAAATACTAGGCCTCAAATTTAATCCCTCTAAATCTCTCGTTACCCACCGCTGTACTGTTGTTGCTGGGCAAGATATTTAGTGTCCGTCAAAGCACATTTTTTGTTCTGGGTTGAAGTACAATTCCCAATTTAGCAATTTCATAATTTAGTGGTTTCTGCTATATCAGAGCTATTTGAAATCTATCCCTAAAAGGGTATATAATATTGAAGGTGCACATAGGGTCATTCAGAATAACTTCACACACACCGCTACTGTGTATTTCCAAGTCTAATTCTGTCACTAAATCCATACCGGTGACCCAGCGCCTAAATACTAGGCCTCAAATTTAATCCCTCTAAATCTCTCGTTACCCACCGCTGTACTGTTGTTGCTGGGCAAGATATTTAGTGTCCGTCAAAGCACATTTTTTGTTCTGGGTTGAAGTACAATTCCCAATTTAGCAATTTCATAATTTAGTGGTTTCTGCTATATCAGAGCTATTTGAAATCTATCCCTAAAAGGGTATATAATATTGAAGGTGCACATAGGGTCATTCAGAATAACTTCACACACACCGCTTCTGTGCATTTCCAAGTCTAATTCTGTCACTAAATCCATACCGGTGACCCAGCGCCTAAATACTAGGCCTCAAATTTAAATCCCTCTAAATCTCTCGTTACCCACCGCTGTACTGTTGTTGCTGGGCAAGATATTTAGTGTCCGTCAAAGCACATTTTTTGTTCTGGGTTGAAGTACAATTCCCAATTTAGCAATTTCATAATTTAGTGGTTTCTGCTATATCAGAGCTATTTGAAATCTATCCCTAAAAGGGTATATAATATTGAAGGTGCACATAGGGTCATTCAGAATAACTTCACACACACGCTTCTGTGCATTTCCAAGTCTAATTCTGTCACTAAATCCATACCGGTGACCCAGCGCCTAAATACTAGGCCTCAAATTTAATCCCTCTAAATCTCTCGTTACCCACCGCTGTACTGTTGTTGCTGGGCAAGATATTTAGTGTCCGTCAAAGCACATTTTTTGTTCTGGGTTGAAGTACAATTCCCAATTTAGCAATTTCATAATTTAGTGGTTTCTGCTATATCAGAGCTATTTGAAATCTATCCCTAAAAGGGTATATAATATTGAAGGTGCACATAGGGTCATTCAGAATAACTTCACACACACCGCTTACTGTGCATTTCCAAGTCTAATTCTGTCACTAAATCCATACCGGTGACCCAGCGCCTAAATACTAGGCCTCAAATTTAAATCCCTCTAAATCTCTCGTTACCCACCGCTGTACTGTTGTTGCTGGGCAAGATATTTAGTGTCCGTCAAAGCACATTTTTTGTTCTGGGTTGAAGTACAATTCCCAATTTAGCAATTTCATAATTTAGTGGTTTCTGCTATATCAGAGCTATTTGAAATCTATCCCTAAAAGGGTATATAATATTGAAGGTGCACATAGGGTCATTCAGAATAACTTCACACACACCGCTTCTGTGCATTTCCAAGTCTAATTCTGTCACTAAATCCATACCGGTGACCCAGCGCCTAAATACTAGGCCTCAAATTTAATCCCTCTAAATCTCTCGTTACCCACCGCTGTACTGTTGTTGCTGGGCAAGATATTTAGTGTCCGTCAAAGCACATTTTTTGTTCTGGGTTGAAGTACAATTCCCAATTTAGCAATTTCATAATTTAGTGGTTTCTGCTATATCAGAGCTATTTGAAATCTATCCCTAAAAGGGTATATAATATTGAAGGTGCACATAGGGTCATTCAGAATAACTTCACACACACCGCTTCTGTGCATTTCCAAGTCTAATTCTGTCACTAAATCCATACCGGTGACCCAGCGCCTAAATACTAGGCCTCAAATTTAAATCCCTCTAAATCTCTCGTTACCCACCGCTGTACTGTTGTTGCTGGGCAAGATATTTAGTGTCCGTCAAAGCACATTTTTTGTTCTGGGTTGAAGTACAATTCCCAATTTAGCAATTTCATAATTTAGTGGTTTCTGCTATATCAGAGCTATTTGAAATCTATCCCTAAAAGGGTATATAATATTGAAGGTGCACATAGGGTCATTCAGAATAACTTCACACACACGCTTCTGTGCATTTCCAAGTCTAATTCTGTCACTAAATCCATACCGGTCACCCAGCGCCTAAATACTAGGCCTCAAATTTATATCCCGCTGAATTTGAATACAATACATTGGGCCAAATAATATATTTGTTGTTGTGGTGAACCATAACAATGAGAAAAACATCTAGTAAGGGACGCGGACGTGGACATGGTCGTGGTGGTGTTAGTGGACCCTCTGGTGCTGGGAGAGGACGTGGCCGTTCTGCCACATCCACACGTCCTAGTGTACCAACTACCTCAGGTCCCAGTAGCCGCCAGAATTTACAGCGATATATGGTGGGGCCCAATGCCGTTCTAAGGATGGTAAGGCCTGAGCAGGTACAGGCATTAGTCAATTGGGTGGCCGACAGTGGATCCAGCACGTTCACATTATCTCCCACCCAGTCTTCTGCAGAAAGCGCACAGATGGCGCCTGAAAACCAACCCCATCAGTCTGTCACATCACCCCCATGCATACCAGGGAAACTGTCTCAGCCTCAAGTTATGCAGCAGTCTCTTATGCTGTTTGAAGACTCCGCTGGCAGGGTTTCCCAAGGGCATCCACCTAGCCCTTCCCCAGCGGTGAAAGACATAGAATGCACTGACGCACAACCACTTATGTTTCCTGATGATGAGGACATGGGAATACCACCTCAGCATGTCTCTGATGATGACGAAACACAGGTGCCAACTGCTGCGTCTTTCTGCAGTGTGCAGACTGAACAGGAGGTCAGGGATCAAGACTGGGTGGAAGACGATGCAGGGGACGATGAGGTCCTAGACCCCACATGGAATGAAGGTCGTGCCACTGACTTTCACAGTTCGGAGGAAGAGGCAGTGGTGAGACCGAGCCAACAGCGTAGCAAAAGAGGGAGCAGTGGGCAAAAGCAGAACACCCGCCGCCAAGAGACTCCGCCTGCTACTGACCGCCGCCATCTGGGACCGAGCACCCCAAAGGCAGCTTCAAGGAGTTCCCTGGCATGGCACTTCTTCAAACAATGTGCTGACGACAAGACCCGAGTGGTTTGCACGCTGTGCCATCAGAGCCTGAAGCGAGGCATTAACGTTCTGAACCTGAGCACAACCTGCATGACCAGGCACCTGCATGCAAAGCATGAACTGCAGTGGAGTAAACACCTTAAAACCAAGGAAGTCACTCAGGCTCCCCCTGCTACCTCTTCTGCTGCTGCCGCCTCGGCCTATTCTGCTGCTGCCGCCTCGGCCTCTTCCTCCGCCTCTGGAGGAACGTTGGCACCTGCCGCCCAGCAAACAGGGGATGTACCACCAACACCACCACCACCACCTCCGTCACCAAGCGTCTCAACCATGTCACACGCCAGCGTTCAGCTCTCCATCTCACAAACATTTGATAGAAAGCGTAAATTCCCACCTAGCCACCCTCGATCCCTGGCCCTGAATGCCAGCATTTCTAAACTACTGGCCTATGAAATGCTGTCATTTAGGCTGGTGGACACAGACAGCTTCAAACAGCTCATGTCGCTTGCTGTCCCACAGTATGTTGTTCCCAGCCGGCACTACTTCTCCAAGAGAGCCGTGCCTTCCCTGCACAACCAAGTATCCGATAAAATCAAGTGTGCACTGCGCAACGCCATCTGTAGCAAGGTCCACCTAACCACAGATACGTGGACCAGTAAGCACGGCCAGGGACGCTATATCTCCCTAACTGCACACTGGGTAAATGTAGTGGCAGCTGGGCCCCAGGCGGAGAGCTGTTTGGCGCACGTCCTGCCGCCGCCAAGGATCGCAGGGCAACATTCTTTGCCTCCTGTTGCCACCTCCTCCTTCTCGGCTTCCTCCTCCTCTTCTTCCACCTGCTCATCCAGTCAGCCACACACCTTCACCACCAACTTCAGCACAGCCCGGGGTAAACGTCAGCAGGCCATTCTGAAACTCATATGTTTGGGGGACAGGCCCCACACCGCACAGGAGTTGTGGCGGGGTATTGAACAACAGACCGACGAGTGGTTGCTGCCGGTGAGCCTCAAGCCCGGCCTGGTGGTGTGTGATAATGGGCGAAATCTCGTTGCAGCTCTGGGACTAGCCAATTTGACGCACATCCCTTGCTTGGCGCATGTGCTGAATTTGGTGGTGCAGAAGTTCATTCACAACTACCCCGACATGTCAGAGCTGCTGCATAAAGTGCGGGCCGTCTGTTCGCGCTTCCGGCGTTCACATCCTGCCGCTGCTCGCCTGTCTGCGCTACAGCGTAACTTCGGCCTTCCCGCTCACCGCCTCATATGCGACGTGCCCACCAGGTGGAACTCCACCTTGCACATGCTGGACAGACTGTGCGAGCAGCAGCAGGCCATAGTGGAGTTTCAGCTGCAGCACGCACGGGTCAGTCGCACTACAGAACAGCACCACTTCACCACCAATGACTGGGCCTCCATGCGAGACCTGTGTGCCCTGTTGCGCTGTTTCGAGTACTCCACCAACATGGCCAGTGGCGATGACACCGTTATCAGCGTTACAATACCACTTCTATGTCTCCTTGAGAAAACACTTAGGGCGATGATGGAACAGGAGGTGGCCCAGGAGGAGGAGGAGGAGGATGAGGAAGAGGGGTCATTTTTAGCACTTTCAGGCCAGTCTCTTCGAAGTGACTCAGAGGGAGGTTTTTTGCAACAGCAGAGGCCAGGTACAAATGTGGCCAGCCAGGGCCCACTACTGGAGGACGAGGAGGACGAGGATGAGGAGGAGGTGGAGGAGGATGAGGATGAAGCATGGTCACAGCGGGGTGGCACCCAACGCAGCTCGGGTCCATCACTGGTGCGTGGCTGGGGGGAAAGGCAGGACGATGACGATACGCCTCCCACAGAGGACAGCTTGTCCTTACCCCTGGGCAGCCTGGCACACATGAGCGACTACATGCTGCAGTGCCTGCGCAACGACAGCAGAGTTGCCCACATTTTAACCTGTGCGGACTACTGGGTTGCCACCCTGCTGGATCCACGCTACAAAGACAATGTGCCCACCTTACTTCCTGCACTGGAGCGTGATAGGAAGATGCGCGAGTACAAGCGCACGTTGGTAGACGCGCTACTGAGAGCATTCCCAAATGTCACAGGGGAACAAGTGGAAGCCCAAGGCCAAGGCAGAGGAGGAGCAAGAGGTCGCCAAGGCAGCTGTGTCACGGCCAGCTCCTCTGAGGGCAGGGTTAGCATGGCAGAGATGTGGAAAACTTTTGTCAACACGCCACAGCTAACTGCACCACCACCTGATACGCAACGTGTTAGCAGGAGGCAACATTTCACTAACATGGTGGAACAGTACGTGTGCACACCCCTCCACGTACTGACTGATGGTTCGGCCCCATTCAACTTCTGGGTCTCTAAATTGTCCACGTGGCCAGAGCTAGCCTTTTATGCCTTGGAGGTGCTGGCCTGCCCGGCAGCCAGCGTTTTGTCTGAACGTGTATTCAGCACGGCAGGGGGCGTCATTACAGACAAACGCAGCCGCCTGTCTACAGCCAATGTGGACAAGCTGACGTTCATAAAAATGAACCAGGCATGGATCCCACAGGACCTGTCCGTCCCTTGTCCAGATTAGACATTAACTACCTCCCCATAACCATATATTATTGGACTCCAGGGCACTTCCTCATTCAATCCTATTTTTATTTTCATTTTACCATTATATTGCGATGCTACCCAAAGTTGAATGAACCTCTCCTCTGCCTGTGTGCTAGGCCTAAATATATGCCAATGGACTGTTGCAGTGGTGGCTGACATGAAGCCTGATTCTCTGCTATGACATGCAGACTAATTCTCTGCTGACATGAAGCCAGATTGTCTGTTACGGGACCTCTCTCCTCTGCCTGGGTGCTGGGCCTAAATTTATGACCATGGACTGTTGCAGTGGTGGCTGACGTGAAGCCTGATTCTCTGCTATGACATGCAGACTGATTCTCTGCTGACATGAAGCCAGATCGTCTGTTACGGGACCTCTCTGCTCTGCCTGTGTGCTAGGCCTAAATATATGCCAATGGACTGTTGCAGTGGTGGGTGACGTGAAGCCTCATTCTCTGCTATGACATGCAGACTGATTCTCTGCTGACATGAAGCCAGATTGTCTGTTACGGGACCTCTCTGCTCTGCCTGTGTGCTAGGCCTAAATATATGCCAATGGACTGTTGCAGTGGTGGGTGACGTGAAGCCTCATTCTCTGCTATGACATGCAGACTGATTCTCTGCTGTCATGAAGCCAGATTGTCTGTTACGGGACCTCTCTGCTCTGCCTGTGTGCTAGGCCTAAATATATGCCAATGGACTGTTGCAGTGGTGGGTGACGTGAAGCCTCATTCTCTGCTATGACATGCAGACTGATTCTCTGCTGACATGAAGCCAGATTGTCTGTTACGGGACCTCTCTGCTCTGCCTGTGTGCTAGGCCTAAATATATGCCAATGGACTGTTGCAGTGGTGGGTGACGTGAAGCCTCATTCTCTGCTATGACATGCAGACTGATTCTCTGCTGACATGAAGCCAGATCCTCTGTTACGGGAGCTCTCTCCTCTGCCTGGGTGCTGGGCCTAAATTTATGACAATTGACTGTTGCAGTGGTGGGTGACGTGAAGCCTGATTCTCTGCTATGATATGAAGACTGATTCTCTGCTGACATGAAGCCAGATTGTCTGTTACGGGACCTTTCTCCTCTGCCTGGGTTCTGGGCCTAAATTTATGAAAATTGACTCTTACAGTGGTGGGTGACGTGAAGCCTGATTCTAGGCTATGATATGAAGACTGATTCTCTGCTGACATGAAGCCAGATTGTCTGTTACGGGACCTTTCTCCTCTGCCTGGGTTCTGGGCCTAAATTTATGAAAATTGACTCTTACAGTGGTGGGTGACGTGAAGCCTGATTCTCTGCTATGATATGAAGACTGATTCTCTGCTGACATGAAGCCAGATTCTCTGTTACGGGACCTCTCTCCTCTGCCTGGGTGCTGGGCCTAAATTTATGACAATGGACTGTTGCAGTGGTGGCTGACGTGAAGCCTGATTCTCTGCTATGACATGCAGACTGATTCTCTGCTGTCATGAAGCCAGATTGTCTGTTACGGGACCTCTCTGCTCTGCCTGTGTGCTAGGCCTAAATATATGCCAATGGACTGTTGCAGTGGTGGCTGACGTGAAGCCTCATTCTCTGCTATGACATGCAGACTGATTCTCTGCTGTCATGAAGCCAGATTGTCTGTTACGGGACCTCTCTGCTCTGCCTGTGTGCTAGGCCTAAATATATGCCAATGGACTGTTGCAGTGGTGGGTGACGTGAAGCCTCATTCTCTGCTATGACATGCAGACTGATTCTCTGCTGACATGAAGCCAGATTGTCTGTTACGGGACCTCTCTGCTCTGCCTGTGTGCTAGGCCTAAATATATGCCAATGGACTGTTGCAGTGGTGGGTGACGTGAAGCCTCATTCTCTGCTATGACATGCAGACTGATTCTCTGCTGACATGAAGCCAGATCCTCTGTTACGGGAGCTCTCTCCTCTGCCTGGGTGCTGGGCCTAAATTTATGACAATTGACTGTTGCAGTGGTGGGTGACGTGAAGCCTGATTCTCTGCTATGATATGAAGACTGATTCTCTGCTGACATGAAGCCAGATTGTCTGTTACGGGACCTTTCTCCTCTGCCTGGGTTCTGGGCCTAAATTTATGAAAATTGACTCTTACAGTGGTGGGTGACGTGAAGCCTGATTCTAGGCTATGATATGAAGACTGATTCTCTGCTGACATGAAGCCAGATTGTCTGTTACGGGACCTTTCTCCTCTGCCTGGGTTCTGGGCCTAAATTTATGAAAATTGACTCTTACAGTGGTGGGTGACGTGAAGCCTGATTCTCTGCTATGATATGAAGACTGATTCTCTGCTGACATGAAGCCAGATTCTCTGTTACGGGACCTCTCTCCTCTGCCTGGGTGCTGGGCCTAAATTTATGACAATGGACTGTTGCAGTGGTGGCTGACGTGAAGCCTGATTCTCTGCTATGACATGCAGACTGATTCTCTGCTGTCATGAAGCCAGATTGTCTGTTACGGGACCTCTCTGCTCTGCCTGTGTGCTAGGCCTAAATATATGCCAATGGACTGTTGCAGTGGTGGCTGACGTGAAGCCTCATTCTCTGCTATGACATGCAGACTAATTCTCTGCTGACATGAAGCCAGATTGTCTGTTACGGGACCTCTCTCCTCTGCCTGGGTGCTGGGCCTAAATTTATGACAATGGACTGTTGCAGTGGTGGCTGACGTGAAGCCTGATTCTCTGCTATGACATGCAGACTAATTCTCTGCTGACATGAAGCCAGATTGTCTGTTACGGGACCTCTCTCCTCTGCCTGGGTGCTGGGCCTAAATATATGCCAATGGACTGTTGCAGTGGTGGCTGACGTGAAGCCTCATTCTCTGCTATGACATGCAGACTAATTCTCTGCTGTCATGAAGCCAGATTGTCTGTTACGGGACCTCTCTGCTCTGCCTGTGTGCTAGGCCTAAATATATGCCAATGGACTGTTGCAGTGGTGGGTGACGTGAAGCCTCATTCTCTGCTATGACATGCAGACTGATTCTCTGCTGACATGAAGCCAGATTGTCTGTTACGGGACCTCTCTGCTCTGCCTGTGTGCTAGGCCTAAATATATGCCAATGGACTGTTGCAGTGGTGGGTGACGTGAAGCCTCATTCTCTGCTATGACATGCAGACTGATTCTCTGCTGACATGAAGCCAGATTCTCTGTTACGGGACCTCTCTCCTCTGCCTGTGTGTGTGCTGGGCCTAAATATATGCCAATGGACTGTTGCAGTGGTGGCTGACGTGAAGCCTCATTCTCTGCTATGACATGCAGACTAATTCTCTGCTGACATGAAGACAGATTCTCTGTTACGGGACCTCCCTCCTCTGCCTGGGTGCTGGGCCTAAATATATGCCAATGGACTGTTGCAGTGGTGGCTGACGTGAAGCCTCATTCTCTGCTATGACATGCAGACTAATTCTCTGCTGACATGAAGACAGATTCTCTGTTACGGGACCTCTCTCCTCTGCCTGGGTGCCGGGGCCTAAATATCTGAGAATGGACTGTTCCAGTGGTGGGTGACGGGAAGCCAGATTCTCTGCTATGGAACCTCTCTCCAATTGATTTTGGTTAATTTTTATTTATTTAATTTTTATTTTAATTCATTTCCCTATCCACATTTGTTTGCAGGGGATTTACCTACATGTTGCTGCCTTTTGCAGCCCTCTAGCTCTTTCCTGGGCTGTTTTACAGCCTTTTTAGTGCCGAAAAGTTCGGGTCCCCATTGACTTCAATGGGGTTCGGGTTCGGGACGAAGTTCGGATCGGGTTCGGATCCCGAACCCGAACATTTCCGGGATGTTCGGCCGAACTTCTCGAACCCGAACATCCAGGTGTTCGCTCAACTCTACTTGTTACCTCAGGTGAGAATGTTGACAAGCACAAGGCTGGAGATCCTTATGTCAGGCTGATTGGGTTAAAATGGCAGACTTGACCTGTTAAAAGGAGGGTGATGCTTGAAATCATTGTTCTTCCATTCTTAACCATGGTGACCTGCAAAGAAACGCGTGCAGCCATCATTGCGTTGCATAAAAATGGCTTCACAGGCAAGGATATTGTGGCTACTAAGATTGCACCTCAATCAACAATTTATAGGATCATCAAGAACTTCAAGGAAAGAGGTTCAATTTTTGTTAAGAAGGCTTCAGGGCGTCCAAGAAAGTCCAGCAAGCGCCAGGATCGTCTCCTAAAGAGGATTCAGCTGCGGGATCGGAGTGCCACCAGTGCAGAGCTTGCTCAGGAATGGCAGCAGGCAGGTGTGAGCGCATCTGCACGCACAGTGAGGCAAAGACTTTTGGAAGATGGCCTGGTGTCAAGAAAGGCAGCAAATAAGCCACTTCTCTCCAAAAAAAACATCAGGGACAGATTGATCTTCTCCAGAAAATATGGTGAATGGACTGCTGAGGACTGGGGCAAAGTCATATTCTCTGATGAAGCCTCTTTACGATTGTTTGGGGCATCAGGAAAAAGGCTTGTCCGGAGAAGAAAAGGTGAGCGCTACCATCAGTCCTGTGTCATGCCAACAGTAAAGCATCCTGAGACCATTCATGTGTGGGGTTGCTTCTCATCCAAGAGAGTGGGCTCACTCATAATTTTGACCAAAAACACAGCCATGAATAAAGAATTGTACCAAAACACCCTCCAACAGCAACCAAAACACCCTCCAACAATCCAACAATAGTTTGATGAAGAACAATGCATTTTCCAGTACGATGGAGCACCGTGCTATAAGGCAAAAGTGATAACTAAGTGGCACGGGGACCAAAACGTTGACATTTTGGGTCCATGGCCTGGAAACTCCCCAGATCTTAATCCCATTGAGAACTTGTGGTCAATCCTCAAGAGGCTGGTGGACAAACAAAAACGCACTAACTCTGACAAACTCCAAGAAGTGATTATGAAAGAATGGGTTGCTATCAGTTAGGAATTGGCCCAGAAGTTGATTGAGAGCATGCCCAGTCGAATTGCAGAGGTCCTTAAAAAGAAGGGCCAACACTGCAAATGTTGACTCTTTGCATAAATGTCATGTAATTGTCGATAAAAGCCTTTGAAACATATGAAGTGTGTGTAATTATATTTCCCATGCTGTTTCCGAACCATTTCAGTGGTGTTTCCATCAATTCCTGACATTTTCCTATGAACCAGGCACCCTCCCCTCTTCAGAGCAGGGGGTGCCTGGTTCAATGCTCGGGTTCTCTCATTGACTTCCATTGTGCTCGGGTGCTCGGTAGAGCACCCGAGCATCCCAAGGTGTTCGGGTACTTTGGTACTCAATCAACACTAATTTCCTATCTCCAGTCATCAAGGAGACAGTCAGTGTTCGATTTCTTTATTTTGGTGATGCAGAGCAGTTCCTCCCCGTGAGACTCTATTCACCAAGGCTGACTAGGTGCAGAACCGCATGACAACACCTAACTTTGCATACGTGATATGCTGGAGGACCACTGTGAATTGAGCCTATTGGGGAGGATGAGGACAAAGCGAAGGATGAGGCAGAGGAGGACATTGGCGCAGAAATCCCAGCTTTACAGCACAGAGGCAGCATTGCCATCACCTGGGCCAGAATGACATTTACCCAGTGGACCATGAACGACATATACTGTCCTTGACCATAGTTACAACTCCATACGTCAGCACTGCCGTGAACTCTACCAAACACTGAGAGGCCTGGCTCACGTGTGCAGAGACTCTCCACCTTGTGTGGGCACAAGCCATCAGTTCTCTAAAATAGGCAAAGTCAACTACATGGAAAGAAAGGGACTGTAGTACCAGAAAATCGGCAATGTGCACGTTCAGCTTTTGTGCCGTTGGATAAGTGCACACACACTGTTGTATTTTTGCAATGGCCGTGATGATCGATTGCTGTCTAAATTGACGAGGAGTAGAAGGAAGATCAGGAGCAATCAAGGACATTAAAGTCAATGGAAAGTGACAACAGTTTCATTTTGCTAATGTTGACAAGCCCTAAATGCTTGAGAGGGAGTGCAGGCTGGTGCATACCACCACACTAACATCTCCCAGCAACTTGGTGAAAAATTCCCACACTAGTGAGTATAGCATTTTCCTCCACCACTGTGTGATGCTTGCCTGCTGTTGCTTTTATGAACCCGTGATCTGCTAGTTTGTTCCTCTCAGGTAGTCTCTCGAGTAGCAGATAGTGTACCCCTCCAGCATTTGTCTCCAGATCTCTCATCGCTTCCAACCTGCTGTGTCATGGGCACACTGCCAGCCTTGCCCCTTGATGATGGCAATGCCCCCTCTCCACCCAGCTCCCACAAATGATTGGCTACATCACCATCTATATCTGTTTGTTTTCACTTGTATCACCCTCACCTGTCTCTTGAGCACATCTGTGACCTCTCGCAACATGTGCTCCCACCCAACTGTCATGTAGTTGCATGCCTAGAGAAGTTCGCAGTAGACCTCTCCTCCAAATCTGTGCTGGCCTGTAACTGTTGACTGTCCTCACAAAGCTCATCCTTGCTGAAAAGCAGAGCAGAACTGGCGACATACATTTCTTAGCTAGTGGAAGGAGCAGCAAAAGCAAGAGGCAGGTTCAGACAGGTGAGAGCAAAGAGGCATTTCCTGGGTCATGCCAACTAAGCATGGTGTCAGAGAAACCCACCGAATCCTGGATGTTTGTATCTGTTGTCACTTGAGATGATGTTGAAGTCAACAATTCCAGTATAGCTGAATTGTTAACAGAAAAATTGTTGGTCAAAACACGACCACTAGATGACAGTGGCAGCTCTGGCCTGTTGCTGTGGCTGCTGCTTCAACTAGCCCTTCTTTTGATACTACTTGTGTGGGCTACAGAAGCATTTTTGTCACTGGCTGTTTCTTTTGGAGGGCCCAAGCAACTGTCTGTTGGCTATAGTGTACAGAAAGGATCCATTTACACGTCCGCAAAATGGGTCCGCATCTGTTCCTCAATTTTGCGGAATAGGTGCAGACCCATAAATTTTCAATGGGGCCAGAATGTGCTGTCCGAATCCGCAATTGCAGACAAGAAAAGGCATTTTCTATGAGAGTGCCGGCGATGTGCTGTCTGCAAAATGCGGAACGCACATTGCCAGTGTCCGTGTTTTGAGGATAAGCAAAACACATAAGGACGTGTGAATGGATCCTAACTGTATCAGTAACGTAATAATTTAATGTAACTAAGAATGTGGCAGCAGTTGAAGATACACACTGTGAAATATTAGACCACCCTTTAATACTGAGGCACAGTATTTCTACGAATAAACTAACAGATTTACGGATTTGTGGCATCATGGTCTCGATTTATTAGATCTCATTGCTGTTGCTAATATTATTGATTTTGCTCACAAGGCAGATTCTCAAAATATGAAAAAATGCTTAAAATTTTAGAGTTTAGTATTTATTAAGGTCCCAAAGACTGGATAAATAAAACCAGTAAAAACTTGAGTGTGCAGCTCTAGCATCAGTTCTAGTCCTGCACCACCCCTCTAGATTCCAGCTCTGGAGCAGGGAGCCTTAGAAGGATGCCATTAAAATGTGCTCTTTCAAAGTGTATAAAAAGTTAGCAAAAGCTGAATTATGTGCACTGTGTATGCTGTATATGAACTGCTGTTCAAACATAATATTATTAGAACCAAGATCACTGGTAAAAAAAAAAAAAAAAAAGTATCTATATAATGTAACCACCGTCAACTCTAAAAGCCATTGAACGCATGATAATAATATCTTCAGTCACACCAATTAATTTGTATCTTTGTCTATGGTTTTGCAGATGCATGCAAAAGGAGTCATTCATTGTCTCTAACTAACCAGAACAAATTGTATTACTTCATATCTTATTAATTTGTAGACATTATAGGTTAATCTGTTCTAAGCAGAAATCAATGTACTGTACAGAGGGACGCAAGGACAAATGATAAACACTGCACTATACATCTGATTTTCTGAGTAGTCATATTTGTACAGAGTTAATTTGTTTGACATACTGGCTACTTGCATAGTCACATGTGATAGTTTCACATTCATTTTAATATTATAGTCACACAGCTTTTTATTTAGTTTTATTTTACTTAATGAGTAGAGTTGAGCGAACACCTGGATGTTCGGGTTCGAGAAGTTCGGCCGAACATCCCGGAAATGTTCGGGTTCGGGATCCGAACCCGATCCGAACTTCGTCCCGAACCCGAACCCCATTGAAGTCAATGGGGACCCGAACTTTTCGGCACTAAAAAGGCTGTAAAACAGCCCAGGAAAGAGCTAGAGGGCTGCAAAAGGCAGCAACATGTAGGTAAATCCCCTGCAAACAAATGTGGATAGGGAAATGAATTAAAATAAAAATTAAATAAATAAAAATTAACCAAAATCAATTGGAGAGAGGTTCCATAGCAGAGAATCTGGCTTCCCGTCACCCACCACTGGAACAGTCCATTCTCAGATATTTAGGCCCCGGCACCCAGGCAGAGGAGAGAGGTCCCGTAACAGAGAATCTGTCTTCATGTCAGCAGAGAATTAGTCTGCATGTCATAGCAGAGAATGAGGCTTCACGTCAGCCACCACTGCAACAGTCCATTGGCATATATTTAGGCCCAGCACCCAGGCAGAGGAGGGAGGTCCCGTAACAGAGAATCTGTCTTCATGTCAGCAGAGAATTAGTCTGCATGTCATAGCAGAGAATGAGGCTTCACGTCAGCCACCACTGCAACAGTCCATTGGCATATATTTAGGCCCAGCACACACACAGGCAGAGGAGAGAGGTCCCGTAACAGAGAATCTGGCTTCATGTCAGCAGAGAATCAGTCTGCATGTCATAGCAGAGAATGAGGCTTCACGTCAGCCACCACTGCAACAGTCCATTGGCATATATTTAGGCCCAGCACACACACAGGCAGAGGAGAGAGGTCCCGTAACAGAGAATCTGGCTTCATGTCAGCAGAGAATCAGTCTGCATGTCATAGCAGAGAATGAGGCTTCACGTCAGCCACCACTGCAACAGTCCATTGGCATATATTTAGGCCCAGCACCCAGGCAGAGGAGAGAGGTCCCGTAACAGAGAATCTGTCTTCATGTCAGCAGAGAATTAGTCTGCATGTCATAGCAGAGAATGAGGCTTCACGTCAGCCACCACTGCAACAGTCCATTGGCATATATTTAGGCCCAGCACACACACAGGCAGAGGAGAGAGGTCCCGTAACAGAGAATCTGGCTTCATGTCAGCAGAGAATCAGTCTGCATGTCATAGCAGAGAATGAGGCTTCACGTCACCCACCACTGCAACAGTCCATTGGCATATATTTAGGCCTAGCACACAGGCAGAGCAGAGAGGTCCCGTAACAGACAATCTGGCTTCATGTCAGCAGAGAATCAGTCTGCATAGTCATAGCAGAGAATCAGGCTTCACGTCACCCACCACTGCAACAGTCCATTGTCATAAATTTAGGCCTAGCACCCAGGCAGAGGAGAGAGGTCCCGTAACAGAGCAATCTGGCTTCATGTCAGCAGAGAATCAGTCTGCATGTCATAGCAGAGAATGAGGCTTCACGTCACCCACCACTGCAACAGTCCATTGGCATATATTTAGGCCTAGCACACAGGCAGAGCAGAGAGGTCCCGTAACAGACAATCTGGCTTCATGTCAGCAGAGAATCAGTCTGCATGTCATAGCAGAGAATGAGGCTTCACGTCACCCACCACTGCAACAGTCCATTGGCATATATTTAGGCCTAGCACACAGGCAGAGCAGAGAGGTCCCGTAACAGACAATCTGGCTTCATGTCAGCAGAGAATCAGTCTGCATGTCATAGCAGAGAATGAGGCTTCACGTCACCCACCACTGCAACAGTCCATTGGCATATATTTAGGCCTAGCACACAGGCAGAGCAGAGAGGTCCCGTAACAGACAATCTGGCTTCATGTCAGCAGAGAATCAGTCTGCATGTCATAGCAGAGAATCAGGCTTCACGTCAGCCACCACTGCAACAGTCCATTGTCATAAATTTAGGCCCAGCACCCAGGCAGAGGAGAGAGGTCCCGTAACAGACAATCTGGCTTCATGTCAGCAGAGAATTAGTCTGCATGTCATAGCAGAGAATCAGGCTTCATGTCAGCCACCACTGCAACAGTCCATTGGCATATATTTAGGCCTAGCACACAGGCAGAGGAGAGGTTCATTCAACTTTGGGTAGCATCGCAATATAATGGTAAAATGAAAATAAAAATAGGATTGAATGAGGAAGTGCCCTGGAGTCCAATAATATATGGTTATGGGGAGGTAGTTAATGTCTAATCTGGACAAGGGACGGACAGGTCCTGTGGGATCCATGCCTGGTTCATTTTTATGAACGTCAGCTTGTCCACATTGGCTGTAGACAGGCGGCTGCGTTTGTCTGTAATGACGCCCCCTGCCGTGCTGAATACACGTTCAGACAAAACGCTGGCTGCCGGGCAGGCCAGCACCTCCAAGGCATAAAAGGCTAGCTCTGGCCACGTGGACAATTTAGAGACCCAGAAGTTGAATGGGGCCGAACCATCAGTCAGTACGTGGAGGGGTGTGCACACGTACTGTTCCACCATGTTAGTGAAATGTTGCCTCCTGCTAACACGTTGCGTATCAGGTGGTGGTGCAGTTAGCTGTGGCGTGTTGACAAAAGTTTTCCACATCTCTGCCATGCTAACCCTGCCCTCAGAGGAGCTGGCCGTGACACAGCTGCCTTGGCGACCTCTTGCTCCTCCTCTGCCTTGGCCTTGGGCTTCCACTTGTTCCCCTGTGACATTTGGGAATGCTCTCAGTAGCGCGTCTACCAACGTGCGCTTGTACTCGCGCATCTTCCTATCACGCTCCAGTGCAGGAAGTAAGGTGGGCACATTGTCTTTGTAGCGTGGATCCAGCAGGGTGGCAACCCAGTAGTCCGCACAGGTTAAAATGTGGGCAACTCTGCTGTCGTTGCGCAGGCACTGCAGCATGTAGTCGCTCATGTGTGCCAGGCTGCCCAGGGGTAAGGACAAGCTGTCCTCTGTGGGAGGCGTATCGTCATCGTCCTGCCTTTCCCCCCAGCCACGCACCAGTGATGGACCCGAGCTGCGTTGGGTGCCACCCCGCTGTGACCATGCTTCATCCTCATCCTCCTCCACCTCCTCCTCATCCTCGTCCTCCTCGTCCTCCAGTAGTGGGCCCTGGCTGGCCACATTTGTACCTGGCCTCTGCTGTTGCAAAAAACCTCCCTCTGAGTCACTTCGAAGAGACTGGCCTGAAAGTGCTAAAAATGACCCCTCTTCCTCATCCTCCTCCTCCTCCTCCTGGGCCACCTCCTGTTCCATCATCGCCCTAAGTGTTTTCTCAAGGAGACATAGAAGTGGTATTGTAACGCTGATAACGGTGTCATCGCCACTGGCCATGTTGGTGGAGTACTCGAAACAGCGCAACAGGGCACACAGGTCTCGCATGGAGGCCCAGTCATTGGTGGTGAAGTGGTGCTGTTCTGTAGTGCGACTGACCCGTGCGTGCTGCAGCTGAAACTCCACTATGGCCTGCTGCTGCTCGCACAGTCTGTCCAGCATGTGCAAGGTGGAGTTCCACCTGGTGGGCACGTCGCATATGAGGCGGTGAGCGGGAAGGCCGAAGTTACGCTGTAGCGCAGACAGGCGAGCAGCGGCAGGATGTGAACGCCGGAAGCGCGAACAGACGGCCCGCACTTTATGCAGCAGCTCTGACATGTCGGGGTAGTTGTGAATGAACTTCTGCACCACCAAATTCAGCACATGCGCCAAGCAAGGGATGTGCGTCAAATTGGCTAGTCCCAGAGCTGCAACGAGATTTCGCCCATTATCACACACCACCAGGCCGGGCTTGAGGCTCACCGGCAGCAACCACTCGTCGGTCTGTTGTTCAATACCCCGCCACAACTCCTGTGCGGTGTGGGGCCTGTCCCCCAAACATATGAGTTTCAGAATGGCCTGCTGACGTTTACCCCGGGCTGTGCTGAAGTTGGTGGTGAAGGTGTGTGGCTGACTGGATGAGCAGGTGGAAGAAGAGGAGGAGGAAGCCGAGAAGGAGGAGGTGGCAACAGGAGGCAAAGAATGTTGCCCTGCGATCCTTGGCGGCGGCAGGACGTGCGCCAAACAGCTCTCCGCCTGGGGCCCAGCTGCCACTACATTTACCCAGTGTGCAGTTAGGGAGATATAGCGTCCCTGGCCGTGCTTACTGGTCCACGTATCTGTGGTTAGGTGGACCTTGCTACAGATGGCGTTGCGCAGTGCACACTTGATTTTATCGGATACTTGGTTGTGCAGGGAAGGCACGGCTCTCTTGGAGAAGTAGTGCCGGCTGGGAACAACATACTGTGGGACAGCAAGCGACATGAGCTGTTTGAAGCTGTCTGTGTCCACCAGCCTAAATGACAGCATTTCATAGGCCAGTAGTTTAGAAATGCTGGCATTCAGGGCCAGGGATCGAGGGTGGCTAGGTGGGAATTTACGCTTTCTATCAAATGTTTGTGAGATGGAGAGCTGAACGCTGGCGTGTGACATGGTTGAGACGCTTGGTGACGGAGGTGGTGGTGGTGGTGTTGGTGGTACATCCCCTGTTTGCTGGGCGGCAGGTGCCAACGTTCCTCCAGAGGCGGAGGAAGAGGCCGAGGCGGCAGCAGCAGAATAGGCCGAGGCGGCAGCAGCAGAAGAGGTAGCAGGGGGAGCCTGAGTGACTTCCTTGGTTTTAAGGTGTTTACTCCACTGCAGTTCATGCTTTGCATGCAGGTGCCTGGTCATGCAGGTTGTGCTCAGGTTCAGAACGTTAATGCCTCGCTTCAGGCTCTGATGGCACAGCGTGCAAACCACTCGGGTCTTGTCGTCAGCACATTGTTTGAAGAAGTGCCATGCCAGGGAACTCCTTGAAGCTGCCTTTGGGGTGCTCGGTCCCAGATGGCGGCGGTCAGTAGCAGGCGGAGTCTCTTGGCGGCGGGTGTTCTGCTTTTGCCCACTGCTCCCTCTTTTGCTACGCTGTTGGCTCGGTCTCACCACTGCCTCTTCCTCCGAACTGTGAAAGTCAGTGGCACGACCTTCATTCCATGTGGGGTCTAGGACCTCATCGTCCCCTGCATCGTCTTCCACCCAGTCTTGATCCCTGACCTCCTGTTCAGTCTGCACACTGCAGAAAGACGCAGCAGTTGGCACCTGTGTTTCGTCATCATCAGAGACATGCTGAGGTGGTATTCCCATGTCCTCATCATCAGGAAACATAAGTGGTTGTGCGTCAGTGCATTCTATGTCTTTCACCGCTGGGGAAGGGCTAGGTGGATGCCCTTGGGAAACCCTGCCAGCGGAGTCTTCAAACAGCATAAGAGACTGCTGCATAACTTGAGGCTGAGACAGTTTCCCTGGTATGCATGGGGGTGATGTGACAGACTGATGGGGTTGGTTTTCAGGCGCCATCTGTGCGCTTTCTGCAGAAGACTGGGTGGGAGATAATGTGAACGTGCTGGATCCACTGTCGGCCACCCAATTGACTAATGCCTGTACCTGCTCAGGCCTTACCATCCTTAGAACGGCATTGGGCCCCACCATATATCGCTGTAAATTCTGGCGGCTACTGGGACCTGAGGTAGTTGGTACACTAGGACGTGTGGATGTGGCAGAACGGCCACGTCCTCTCCCAGCACCAGAGGGTCCACTAACACCACCACGACCATGTCCACGTCCGCGTCCCTTACTAGATGTTTTTCTCATTGTTATGGTTCACCACAACAACAAATATATTATTTGGCCCAATGTATTGTATTCAAATTCAGCGGGATATAAATTTGAGGCCTAGTATTTAGGCGCTGGGTGACCGGTATGGATTTAGTGACAGAATTAGACTTGGAAATGCACAGAAGCGTGTGTGTGAAGTTATTCTGAATGACCCTATGTGCACCTTCAATATTATATACCCTTTTAGGGATAGATTTCAAATAGCTCTGATATAGCAGAAACCACTAAATTATGAAATTGCTAAATTGGGAATTGTACTTCAACCCAGAACAAAAAATGTGCTTTGACGGACACTAAATATCTTGCCCAGCAACAACAGTACAGCGGTGGGTAACGAGAGATTTAGAGGGATTTAAATTTGAGGCCTAGTATTTAGGCGCTGGGTCACCGGTATGGATTTAGTGACAGAATTAGACTTGGAAATGCACAGAAGCGGTGTGTGTGAAGTTATTCTGAATGACCCTATGTGCACCTTCAATATTATATACCCTTTTAGGGATAGATTTCAAATAGCTCTGATATAGCAGAAACCACTAAATTATGAAATTGCTAAATTGGGAATTGTACTTCAACCCAGAACAAAAAATGTGCTTTGACGGACACTAAATATCTTGCCCAGCAACAACAGTACAGCGGTGGGTAACGAGAGATTTAGAGGGATTTAAATTTGAGGCCTAGTATTTAGGCGCTGGGTCACCGGTATGGATTTAGTGACAGAATTAGACTTGGAAATGCACAGAAGCGGTGTGTGTGAAGTTATTCTGAATGACCCTATGTGCACCTTCAATATTATATACCCTTTTAGGGATAGATTTCAAATAGCTCTGATATAGCAGAAACCACTAAATTATGAAATTGCTAAATTGGGAATTGTACTTCAACCCAGAACAAAAAATGTGCTTTGACGGACACTAAATATCTTGCCCAGCAACAACAGTACAGCGGTGGGTAACGAGAGATTTAGAGGGATTTAAATTTGAGGCCTAGTATTTAGGCGCTGGGTCACCGGTATGGATTTAGTGACAGAATTAGACTTGGAAATGCACAGAAGCGGTGTGTGTGAAGTTATTCTGAATGACCCTATGTGCACCTTCAATATTATATACCCTTTTAGGGATAGATTTCAAATAGCTCTGATATAGCAGAAACCACTAAATTATGAAATTGCTAAATTGGGAATTGTACTTCAACCCAGAACAAAAAATGTGCTTTGACGGACACTAAATATCTTGCCCAGCAACAACAGTACAGCGGTGGGTAACGAGAGATTTAGAGGGATTTAAATTTGAGGCCTAGTATTTAGGCGCTGGGTCACCGGTATGGATTTAGTGACAGAATTAGACTTGGAAATACACAGTAGCGGTGTGTGTGAAGTTATTCTGAATGACCCTATGTGCACCTTCAATATTATATACCCTTTTAGGGATAGATTTCAAATAGCTCTGATATAGCAGGAACCACTAAATTATGAAATTGCTAAATTGGGAATTGTACTTCAACCCAGAACAAAAAATGTGCTTTGACGGACACTAAATATCTTGCCCAGCAACAACAGTACAGCGGTGGGTAACGAGAGATTTAGAGGGATTTAAATTTGAGGCCTAGTATTTAGGCGCTGGGTCACCGGTATGGATTTAGTGACAGAATTAGACTTGGAAATGCACAGAAGCGTGTGTGTGAAGTTATTCTGAATGACCCTATGTGCACCTTCAATATTATATACCCTTTTAGGGATAGATTTCAAATAGCTCTGATATAGCAGAAACCACTAAATTATGAAATTGCTAAATTGGGAATTGTACTTCAACCCAGAACAAAAAATGTGCTTTGACGGACACTAAATATCTTGCCCAGCAACAACAGTACAGCGGTGGGTAACGAGAGATTTAGAGGGATTTAAATTTGAGGCCTAGTATTTAGGCGCTGGGTCACCGGTATGGATTTAGTGACAGAATTAGACTTGGAAATACACAGTAGCGGTGTGTGTGAAGTTATTCTGAATGACCCTATGTGCACCTTCAATATTATATACCCTTTTAGGGATAGATTTCAAATAGCTCTGATATAGCAGGAACCACTAAATTATGAAATTGCTAAATTGGGAATTGTACTTCAACCCAGAACAAAAAATGTGCTTTGACGGACACTAAATATCTTGCCCAGCAACAACAGTACAGCGGTGGGTAACGAGAGATTTAGAGGGATTTAAATTTGAGGCCTAGTATTTAGGCGCTGGGTCACCGGTATGGATTTAGTGACAGAATTAGACTTGGAAATACACAGTAGCGGGTGTGTGTGAAGTTATTCTGAATGACCCTATGTGCACCTTCAATATTATATACCCTTTTAGGGATAGATTTCAAATAGCTCTGATATAGCAGAAACCACTAAATTATGAAATTGCTAAATTGGGAATTGTACTTCAACCCAGAACAAAAAATGTGCTTTGACGGACACTAAATATCTTGCCCAGCAACAACAGTACAGCGGTGGGTAACGAGAGATTTAGAGGGAATTAAATTTGAGGCCTAGTATTTAGGCGCTGGGTCACCGGTATGGATTTAGTGACAGAATTAGACTTGGAAATACACAGTAGCGGGTGTGTGTGAAGTTATTCTGAATGACCCTATGTGCACCTTCAATATTATATACCCTTTTAGGGATAGATTTCAAATAGCTCTGATATAGCAGGAACCACTAAATTATGAAATTGCTAAATTGGGAATTGTACTTCAACCCAGAACAAAAAATGTGCTTTGACGGGCACTAAATAACTTTCCCAGCTACAACAGGACAACGGTAACGAGAGATTTAGAGGGATTTAAATTTGAGGCCTAGTATTTAGGCGCTGGGTGACAGGTATGGGTTTAGTGACAGAATTAGACTTGGAAATACACAGTAGCGGGTGTGTGTGAAGTTATTCTGAATGACCCTATGTGCACCTTCAATATTATATACCCTTTTTGGGATAGATTTCAAATAGCTCTGATATAGCAGAAACCACTAAATTATGAAATTGCTAAATTGGGAATTGTACTTCAACCCAGAACAAAAAATGTGCTTTGACGGACACTAAATATCTTGCCCAGCAACAACAGTACAGCGGTGGGTAACGAGAGATTTAGAGGGAATTAAATTTGAGGCCTAGTATTTAGGCGCTGGGTCACCGGTATGGATTTAGTGACAGAATTAGACTTGGAAATACACAGTAGCGGGTGTGTGTGAAGTTACTCTGAATGACCCTATGTGCACCTTCAATATTATATACCCTTTTTGGGATAGATTTCAAAGAGCTCTGATATAGCAGGAACCACTAAATTATGAAATTGCTAAATTGAGAATTGTATTTCAACCCAGAACAAGAAATGTGCTTGAACGGACACTAAATAACTCGCCCAGCTACAGCACTAGGGACAGATTTAGCTGGATATAAATTTGAGGCCTAGTATTTAGGCGCTGGGTGACAGGTATGGGTTTAGTGACAGAATTAGACTTGGAAATACACAGTAGCGGGTGTGTGTGAAGTTATTCTGAATGACCCTATGTGCACCTTCAATATTATATACCCTTTTAGGGATAGATTTCAAATAGCTCTGATATAGCAGAAACCACTAAATTATGAAATTGCTAAATTGGGAATTGTACTTCAACCCAGAACAAAAAATGTGCTTTGACGGACACTAAATATCTTGCCCAGCAACAACAGTACAGCGGTGGGTAACGAGAGATTTAGAGGGAATTAAATTTGAGGCCTAGTATTTAGGCGCTGGGTCACCGGTATGGATTTAGTGACAGAATTAGACTTGGAAATACACAGTAGCGGGTGTGTGTGAAGTTATTCTGAATGACCCTATGTGCACCTTCAATATTATATACCCTTTTTGGGATAGATTTCAAATAGCTCTGATATAGCAGGAACCACTAAATTATGAAATTGCTAAATTGGGAATTGTACTTCAACCCAGAACAAAAAATGTGCTTTGACGGGCACTAAATAACTTTCCCAGCTACAACAGGACAACGGTAACGAGAGATTTAGAGGGATTTAAATTTGAGGCCTAGTATTTAGGCGCTGGGTGACAGGTATGGGTTTAGTGACAGAATTAGACTTGGAAATACACAGTAGCGGGTGTGTGTGAAGTTATTCTGAATGACCCTATGTGCACCTTCAATATTATATACCCTTTTTGGGATAGATTTCAAATAGCTCTGATATAGCAGAAACCACTAAATTATGAAATTGCTAAATTGGGAATTGTACTTCAACCCAGAACAAAAAATGTGCTTTGACGGACACTAAATATCTTGCCCAGCAACAACAGTACAGCGGTGGGTAACGAGAGATTTAGAGGGAATTAAATTTGAGGCCTAGTATTTAGGCGCTGGGTCACCGGTATGGATTTAGTGACAGAATTAGACTTGGAAATACACAGTAGCGGGTGTGTGTGAAGTTACTCTGAATGACCCTATGTGCACCTTCAATATTATATACCCTTTTTGGGATAGATTTCAAAGAGCTCTGATATAGCAGGAACCACTAAATTATGAAATTGCTAAATTGGGAATTGTATTTCAACCCAGAACAAGAAATGTGCTTGAACGGACACTAAATAACTCGCCCAGCTACAGCACTAGGGACAGATTTAGCTGGATATAAATTTGAGGCCTAGTATTTAGGCGCTGGGTGACCGGTATGGATTTAGTGACAGAATTAGACTGGGATATGGCCAAAAAATGAACAGACTATTGCTGGTTAAATGCACTTGGTGTGACAGCTTCACCCTGATGTAGGCTTTAGCCAAAAAACAACCACACCATTGAGGGTTAAATGCACTTGGTGACAGGCGCAGCTTGCCCCTGATTTTGTATATGGCCAAAAAATGAACAGACTATTGCTGGTTAAATGCACTTGGTGTGACAGCTTCACCCTGATGTAGGCTTTAGCCAAAAAACAACCACACCATTGAGGGTTAAATGCACTTGGTGACAGGCGCAGCTTGCCCCTGATTTTGTATATGGCCAAAAAATGAACAGACTATTGCTGGTTAAATGCACTTGGTGTGACAGCTTCACCCTGATGTAGGCTTTAGCCAAAAAACAACCACACCATTGAGGGTTAAATGCACTTGGTGACAGGCGCAGCTTGCCCCTGATTTTGTATATGGCCAAAAAATGAACAGACTATTGCTGGTTAAATGCACTTGGTGTGACAGCTTCACCCTGATGTAGGCTTTAGCCAAAAAACAACCACACCATTGAGGGTTAAATGCACTTGGTCGCAGCTTGTGCTGGCGCACCACAAGACACAAAATGGCCGCCGATCACCCCAGAAAAATGAGACTGACAAACGGTCTGTGCAGCCTAAAAACAGTGAGCAATTGAGGATCAGCAGCTCAATGATCCACAGCTGCAGATCGATCAGTTAATCAAGTCCTTTGGAGGAGTTAATCTGCCTAATCTCGCCCTACTGTCGCAGCCGCAACCTCTCCCTACGCTAATCAGAGCAGAGTGACGGGCGGCGCTATGTGACTCCAGCTTAAATAGAGGCTGGGTCACATGGTGCTCTGGCCAATCACAGCCATGCCAATAGTAGGCATGGCTGTGATGGCCTCTTGGGGCAAGTAGTATGACGCTTGTTGATTGGCTGCTTTGCAGCCTTTCAAAAAGCGCCAAGAAAGCGTCACAAAAGCGCGAAGAAAGCGACGAACACCGAACCCGAACCCGGACTTTTACGAAAATGTCCGGGTTCGGGTCCGTGTCACGGACACCCCAAAATTCGGTACGAACCCGAACTATACAGTTCGAGTTCGCTCATCCCTATTAATGAGTTATTTTTCCAAATGAAAACAACATGTCACATGACAAGTCATATTAAAGTGACAAATGAATGCTACTTTTTAGGTTCTCTATAAAAACTAATCAAGGCCAAAAGTGTAAATTTACTCTTGATGCCTTCTATTTTATGTAAAAGACAATTAAAGGTGGGGCTTGTGCATAGGGTAGGGCTTAGTGTCTGGTTTGGCAGCAGTGAGTGATGCCCATGCTGATGCCAGCTGCCTAAGGTTGGATGCACACGTAGGGTTTTTAGTACATTTGTTTTTTAATTATGTTTATTGGCACCCACATTATTTTTTTTACATTTTTGTGAATAAACGCCAGTTCCACGTTAGCTGGAAGTCAATGGGAAATATGAAATGCAGGACACATATGTATTTTTAGCTACTGGTGTTTTTTTCTAATTATTTAATTTTTTTGTGTGTCTGACATTTTGTGAAAACCATAGCATGTTGAAGCAATTACATTTTTCAGACATTTTTCGATCCCCCTCTCCACGGTGAAATAAATGAATGAAAAAAAGCAAAAAAAAAAAACATAAAGGCACATTTGTTAAAGGCTATGTACACCTGTGTGGGAATTTTCTTTTATTACTGCATTGTACTTGTTTTGAGCTGAAAATCATTTTTTCAATTGGGCTTTATTAAAAATATAGAATATTTTTTGTGTACATAGCTGGCATGCTCTACTAGCTGCCTGTGGATGTTCTGTCTATTCCATCATCTGTGGAGCAGATGGACTCCTTATTTATGGTAAATATGTGCATGCACACTAACCGTTTTTTCCTTCTTTTTATAGGTTCTTCCAGTTGGCTGTTAGGCTGCCCACCAATCCAGATCCAGCTTTCTTCATTCTCCTGCCAGACCAGAAGATTCCAGCAGGACCATGGATTCCTATTACCCAAGTAACATTATTATGACTATATTAATTTCCAACTAAATAAAATGAAATGTACTATGCCATTATGTATTTCTATGAATTGGGCCTCAACGGCTAAAATAAGAGAATGAGATTAAAGAAGGAATATCTGTAATTTTTCACAAGTCCTTTTAATACAGTAAATTTAATTAAAATGACTATATCCCATATTGCGTCATTTATTCTTCCAGAGACCCACCAGGCTCGCTCACTCACAGAGTTTAAAGTAGCAGAATTGCTCTGCATAAACATTGTTGTATTTCCTGCTTGCAACAAGAAATATTCAATATAGAACATACAACTAATTGAATGGGTGAATTTTAGCTGTTGCAGCAAGGAGCTTTAATCATTTAATTGTCAGTTTCAAAGCATATTGAAGACACCATATGGAATCTCATGCGGTGACATAATGATGTAATCATGTTAACCGAACATAGTGACACGGTCACACATCACCCCGTGCGAGATTCTGTGCTGTATCTTCAGACAAGATGGCCACAACAGCCTCTCTGTGAGCAAATAGATGAGGTGAGTATTAAAAAAAATTGGGGTTTTTGCCATAATTTCAGGAAAAATAGATTTGTTACCACAAAGAGCGAGGATATTCAGCTTCACAGCAAATACATTTTTTCCTGAAATTCAGATCAAAGTAAAACCAATGGGACATACATCATTCAACAGTATTGACATCTTGGCTTAAACACATAGTGATCAGCCAGAGTGAAAAATCATGGTCTCTAAGTTTCAGGTTTATGTCCCTTTCAGTCTGCGACAAATGCAATAAGTGGCAGGCACGTCATCACACACAACTGATTTTTAAGGTTTCATGTGGCTAAAAAATGCTTTTAACCACTTCAGCCCCGCTAGCTGAAACCCCCTTCATGACCAGGCCACTTTTTACACTTCGGCACTACACTACTTTCACCGTTTATCGCTCGGTCATGCAACTTACCACCCAAATGAATTTTCTTCTCACTAATGGAGCTTTCATTTGGTGGTATTTTATTGCTGCTGACATTTTAACTTTTTTTGTTATTAATCAAAATGTAACGATTTTTTTGCAAAAAAATGACATTTTTCACTTTCAGCTGTAAAATTTTGCAAATAAAAAGGACATCCGTATATAAATTTTTATCCAAATTTATTGTTCTACATGTCTTTGATAAAAAAAAAATGTTTGGGCAAAAAAAATAAATGGTTTGGGTAAAAGTTATAGGGTTTACAAACTATGGTACAAAAATGTGAATTTCCGCTTTTTGAAACAGCTCAGATTTTCTGAGCACCTGTCATGTTTCCTGAGGTTCTACAATGCCCAAACAGTAGAAAACCCCACAAATGACCCCATTTCGGAAAGTAGACACTCTAAGGTATTCGCTGATGGGCATAGTGAGTTCATAGAACTTTTTATTTTTTGTCACAAGTTAGCGGAAAATTATGATGATTTTATTTTATTTTTTTCTTACAAAGTCTCATATTCCACTAACTTGCGACAAAAAATAAAAACACATATGGGCCCCTAAATTGCCAGGGCAGTATAACTACGCCACAAGTGACCCCATTTTGGAAAGAAGACACCCCAAGGTATTCCGTGAGGGGAACTGCGAGTTCCTAGAATTTTTTTTTTTTGGTCACAAGTTAGCGGAAAATGATGATTTTTTTTTTCTCTTTTTTCCTTACAAAGTCTCATATTCCACTAACTTGCGACAAAAAATAAAAAATTCTAGGAACTCGCCAGGCCCTTCACGGAATACCTTGGGGTGTCTTCTTTCCAAAATGGGGTCATTTGTGGGGTAGTTATACTGCCCTGGCAATTTAGGGGCCCATATGTGTGAGAAGCACTTTGCAATCAAAATGTGTAAAAAATGGCCTGCAAAATCCGAAAGGTGCACTTTGGAATATGCGCCCCTTTGCCCACCTTGGCAGCAAAAAAGTGTCACACATCTGGTATCACCGTACTCAGGAGAAGTTGGGGAATGTGTTTTGGGGTGCCATTTTACATATACCCATGCTGGGTGAGAGAAATATCTTGGCAAATGACAACTTTTCCCATTTTTTTATACAAAGTTGGCATTTGACCAAGATATTTATCTCACCCAATATGGGTATATGTAAAATGACACCCCAAAACACATTCCCCAACTTCTCCTGAGTACGGCGATACCAGATGTGTGACACTTTTTTGCAGCCTAGATGCGCAAAGGTGCCCAAATTCCTTTTAGGAGGGCATTTTTAGACATTTGGATCCCAGACTTCTTCTCACGCTTTAGGGCCCCTAAAAAGCCAGGGCAGTATAAATACCCCACATGTGACCCCACTTTGGAAAGAAGACACCCCAAGGTATCCAATGAGGGGCCTGGCAAGTTCATAGAATTTTTTTTTTTTTTGCAAATTTGCAAAAGTTAGCGGAAATTGATTTTTTTTTTGTTTTTTCTCACAAAGTCTCACTTTCCGCTAACTTAGGACAAAAATTTCAATCTTTCATGGACTCAATATGCCCCTCAGCAAATACCTTGGGGTGTCTTCTTTCTAAAATGGGGTCAGTTGTGGGGTGTTTGTACTGCCCTGGCATTTGAGGGTCTCCGCAATCAATACATGTATGGTCAGCATTAGGAGTTTCTGCTATTCTCCTTATATTGAGCATACAGGTAATGAGATTTTTTTTTCCGTTCAGCCTCTGGGCTGAAAGAAAAAAATGAACGGCACAGATTTCTTCATTCGCATCGATCAATGTGGATGAAAAAATCTCTGCCAAAAAAAAAAAATGGAGGGGAAAGGCGTCTGCCAGGACATAGGAGCTCCGCCCTACATCCATGCCCACTTAGCTCGTATGCCCTGGCAAACCAGATTTCTCCATTCGCATTAATCGATGTGGATGAATAAATCATTGCCGGGATTTTTTTATTATTTTTTTATATATATACAAAGTGTTTGCCAAAGCATAGGAACGCCGCCTCCTCCTCAGCTCGTATGCCTTGGCAAACGTATCTGTCACTGCAGAGGAGAAAATCCCATCTTGCAGCGCCGCATACACCGACTTGCGTGTAATCTGACAGCAGCGCAATGCTTCTGTCAGAATGCACATCGGTGCTGCAGCTAGTTGATTGGTTGGTCCACCTGGAAGGTAAAAAGACAAAAAAAAAAAAAAAGAAAAAAACAGGCCACAACGCAATAATTTTATTAACTTTGGAACAGAACATGTAACTTTAACTTTTTGAACTAAACATTAACGTGTTTGCTTACTGGTGTTTTTTTTTTTTTGTTTTTTACCTTTATAGAACAAACCTCTCCTTCCCCATGGGTCAATGTGCAAAGCGCAAATCGCCCAAAGATGTGGCGAAGTGCGTTATGCACTTTGTCCCATGTGAAAGGAGACGTTTGCAGCAGCAGTGAGTGAATGGGCCCTAATAGCCCTGTGTGCCTATCCTGGTGAGATGATCCCTATGCTAGGTGTACCTGTGTGTGGTACTTTCGGAAACACTCCCCTAAGCATAGGGCAGGGTGGTCAGGACAGTCAGGACAGAAATAGCGGGTGTCACGCCTTATTCCACTCCTGCTACAGACACTACATCTTTTTCGGGGTGACGGGTGGGTTGAGGTACCAGCAACGACATTGGGGAAATGTCGCTCGTGTAGACGGCTAACTACACTGGTGGATGGGGCCACGGAACCTCCTGGATACAGGAGGTTCTCGATGATCTCTTCCTGAAATTTGAGGAAGGATCCAGTTCTCCCAGCCTTACTGTAGAGAACAAAACTATTGTACAGAGCCAATTGAATTAAATATACAGACACCTTCTTATACCAGCGTCTGGTTCTGCGGGAAACTAAATACGGAGACAACATCTGGTCATTGAAGTCCACCCCTCCCATGTGGAGGTTATAGTCGTGGACTGAGAGGGGCTTTTCAATGACACGGGTTGCTCGCTCAATTTGTATTGTCGTGTCTGCGTGAATGGAGGAGAGCATGTAAACGTCACGCTTGTCTCTCCATTTCACCGCGAGCAGTTCTTCGTTACACAGTGCGGCCCTCTGCCCCCTTGCAAGACGGGTGCTAACGAGCCGTTGGGGGAAGCCCGCGCGACTAGTTCGCGCGGTACCACAGGCGCCAATCCGTTCTAGAAACAAATGCCTAAAGAGGGCCACACTTGTGTAAAAATTGTCCACATAAAGATGGTACCCCTTGCCGAATAAGGGTGACACCAAGTCCCAGACTATCTTCCCACTGCTCCCCAGGTAGTCAGGGCAACCGACCGGCTCCAGGGTCTGATCTTTTCCCTCATAGACACGAAATTTGTGTGTATAGCCTGTGGCCCTTTCACAGAGCTTATACAATTTGACCCCATACCGGGCGCGCTTGCTTGGGATGTATTGTTTGAAGCCAAGGCGCCCGGTAAAATGTATAAGGGACTCGTCTACGCAGATGTTTTGCTCTGGGGTATAAATATCTGCAAATTTCAGGTTGAAATGGTCTATGAGGGGTCGAATTTTGTGGAGCCGGTCAAAAGCAGGGTGGCCTCTGGGACGGGAGGTGCTGTTATCACTAAAGTGCAGGAAACGCAGGATGGTCTCAAATCGTGTCCTGGACATAGCAGCAGAGAACATGGGCATGTGGTGAATCGGGTTCGTGGACCAATATGACCGCAATTCATGCTTTTTTGTCAGGCCCATGTTGAGGAGGAGGCCCAGAAAAGTTTTAATTTCGGAAACTTGGACTGGTTTCCACCGGAAAGGCTGGGCATAAAAGCTTCCCGGGTTAGCAGTTATAAATTGTGTGGCATACCGGTTTGTCTCTGCCACAACTAAGTCTAAGAGCTCCGCAGTCAAGAACAGCTCAAAAAATCCCAGGGCCGAACCGATCTGAGCTGTCTCAACCCGAACTCCAGACTGGGCGGTGAAAGGGGGAACTACAGGTGCGGCTGAAGTTGGGGACTGCCAATCAGGGTTTGCCAGCACCTCTGGGATTCTAGGGGCTCTACGGGCACGTCTTTGCGGTGGCTGCGACGGGGTCACTACTGCACGTGCCACCGTACCAGCTTCAACTGCCCTTCTGGTGCTCGCTACTTCACCATGTTCTACGGCAGTGCTGGTACTAGGTCCAGGAAGGGCTGGGCTGCTGGTGTATGCCTCACCACGTAATCCGACAGCACCAGCCCCACTCTGCTGCTCTTGAAGCGGATCCTGCGCAACCTGCGGTCTAGCGACACGGGGCCGGGTACGCCTGCTGCTATCAGGGACCTCAGCCTCCTCATCCGAACTTTGGGTCAGAGAGCCACTGCTTTCTACAGGTTCGTATTCTGACCCGCTGGATTCATCAGATGAGGGTTCCCACTCCTCATCCGACTGGGTCAGAAGCCTGTAGGCCTCTTCAGAGGAATACCCCCTGTTAGACATGTGGGCAACTAAATTTAGGGGTATTCCCTGAGACTACCCAAGAAAAAAAAAGCAAGCCTGTCTTACAAATGGGAGGCTAGCGAAGTACCGGAGGCCGCTGCGGTTGATAAAAAATATCAAAACTGATTTTTTTATCGCCGCAGTGCGTGTAAAGTGAATGTGCAGCGATCAAAAAAAAATTTTTTTTTGTCACTGCGGTGGGGCGGGCGTGGGCGAACGCACGTGTGGGCGACTGATCAGGCCTGATCGGGCAAACACTGCGTTTTGGGTGGAGGGAGAACTAAAGTGACACTAGTACTATTATAGATCTGACCGTGATCAGTTTTGATCACTTCCAGATACTATAAAAGTACAAATGCTGATTAGCGATACGCTAATCAGCGAATAACGGACTGCGGTGCGGTGGGCTGGGCGCTAACCGATCCCTAAACTACCTAACCAAGGGGCCTAAACTATACTGAAACCTAACGGTCAATACCAGTGAAAAAAAAATGTGACAGTTTGCACTGATCACTTTTTTCCTTTCACTAGTGATTGACAGGGGCGATCAAAGGGGTGATCAAAGGGTTAATTGGGGTGATCTGAGGCTAGTATGTGGTGTAGTGGGTACTCACAGTGATGTGTGCTCCTCTGCTCCTCTGCTGGAACCAACCGACCAAAAGAAGGAGCAGAGGAGCACAGCAGCCATATAACCCCATCATATTTACTAATATGTGGGGTTAAATGGCTGCTGATTGGATTTTTTAAAAATCAGCAACCTGCCAGCCAATGATCGTGGCCGGCAGGCTGCTGACTAAATACTTGGCTACGAAATGCCGGCCCGCGATGCGCATGCGCGGGCCGGCTGTGACGTAATCTCGCGTCTCGCGAGATGACGCGCCGATGCGTCCAGGAGGAACAAATCAACCACCTCCCGGACGCATCGGTGCGTTAGGCGGTCGGGAGGTGGTTAATCTGGCTTTTATGCTTCTCCCATAAGCTACAGATTGGAGCTTGGTGCTTGAACATTTGATCATTTGCAGAACATAGCGACACCTGCTTCAGCTTGTCTTTTTTAGTGTTCAATTCAATGGTGTTCAGAGTATTTTAATTTGATGATTATATATATACCGTATTTTTCACCCCATAAGATACACTTTTTGCCTTACTGGGGGGGGGGAGGTAAAAAAAACAGTCAGTATCTGGTGTGGTCACCATTTGCCTCATGCCTCAATAGCTGTGCAACCTCTCACAGCTATTGAAGAGGAGTGGACCAACATTCCACAGGCCACAATCAACAACCTGATCAACTCTATGTGACGGAGCTGTGTTGCACTGCGTGAGGCAAATTGTGGCCACACCAGATACTGACTGGTTTTCTGACCCCCCCCCCCCCCCCCACCCCAGTAAGGCAAAACTGTGCACATTTCAGAGAGACCTTTTATTGTGGGCAGTCTAAGGCACACCTGTGCAATATTCATGCTGTCTAATAATCACCTTGATATGCCACACCTGTGAGGTGGGATGGATTATCTCGGCAAAGGATAAGTGCTCGCTAGATTTAGACAGATTTGTGAACAATATTTGAAAGTAATGGGTCTTTTGTGTATGTAGAAAATGTTTCAGATCTTTGAGTTCAGCTCATGCAAAATGGGAGCAAAACTGAAAGTGTTGTGTTTATATTTTCGTTCAGTGTATATATATAGTGGTGTATTTACCTCGCCTGAGGTGAGGCCAGCTGTGATTAATCACTGAGAGAGAAATCAATACTCAGTGTGTGGAGCCACAAGGCTGAGTAAAGTCTGAGTTTTGGGGGGGCTCAACAACGCCAAAGGAAATAAGGTCTCACACGGTCAGAGTCGGAAGAACTGCTGGATCATACCACCAACCCCAAGGTATTGCATTGTCACCGTCAGGAGGACTAGTTGTTTGAGACCCTAATGGGTTTCATTGGTTACAGCAAGGAAGCTTTCTGACCATATGGCTGAGTAAAGCCATATACTACAGTGTGAACATTCAGCTAGAGGTGAGTTAGGGAAAGCCTCTGTATAGTGATCGCCTTGCCGGGCAAGGATTTATTATTTTTTGTTGATGTAACACACTGTTGTTCATGTGAAGCTACGACTTTATCATGCCAAGTGATGCCAAACTTGGAAATTTGACGTGCTGTGTGACAAATAAAGCAGTGTTTGAGCTTCAAAACCCTGTTTGATGAAAAGTTTGTCATTGCCACCCCAGACAGAGAGAGCGATCCCTTACTATATATATACTGTAAAGGATCGCTCTCTCTCAGGGGGTCTCAATCACAGATTTCTAGCAGATAACCAGACTGAAGTCCAAACAATGCTTTATTTTCTAGCACTTTAGCACAATACAGCAACCAAATTAACTCCTGCCCATCTAGGCACTACCTAATACATAATTCATTCCCTGATTCACCTCTAAAGAACACAGTTTACACACGTGATCAGAAGCACCTTTTTTTTAGCCCAAACAGTCCAGCAGCCTCCAGGCTGTGACTACAACAATATCAATACCCAGAAGTTTGCCTGACTCTGGCCTTGCGATCCTCTCTCCGCAGGCGTCACTAGGTCTACCAAACTCCGGCTTCCTCAGCCTTTCTCTCTCACTCTCAGGCCTCCTCAGCCTTTCCTTCCCCCTGACTAACACACAAAGGGTTGGTTTTATGCCTCCTTGATTATAGCAGGCCTCACCTGCGATCACCACAGGTGAAAGGGAATACCTATGCCGGAAGGGTGTGGACTGGCAGATCCCACTACCAAACCTATCTGCCAATCCAAGTAAAATCCATCCCATAAGAAAATCTATACAAAACTGTCTCAGCAAACTATATAGACCACTGCAGCTTTCCGGATTTTAGGTATCTCACCCAGCTGAGGTATGCGAGTGGGATACACACGCCTTCCCCAATGTCCACATTATATATATATATATATATATATATAAAACAAAGAAAAGTCTGCAGCACTCCTTTTCTTTGTTGTCTTCCGTCCTGAATTGAGGGACCACCGCGGGCACCTTACAGCTGCATATGAAGGGAGTGCTGCCAGATTTTTTTTATATAAATATATATATATATATATATATATATATATATACACACACACATACATATACATAGTACTAGGAGGGTAAGAGAAAATTATTTATCAAAGAAAAAAGTTTATCCAGTTATGTAAATGTATTTATTTATTTTTTGCCCTGGAAAGTTGATTGAATAGATCAACAGGTCCACAGTGGTGGAAAAAGCCTTTTTATCGTCAAAACTTATAAAGTATTCTGAAGACAACATCCTACCCAGGAGAGTCACACCATTCTGTCTATTTTTTAGGCCACGGCTAGAAATATGTGACATAAGAAACGTTAGTTTTAACAGAGAAGAAACTCATGAATACATTTACGCTCTCCCCACAAGTCTTAAAACTAGATGAGAACAGGAAGATGATAAAGGCACAGCTGTTGCACAAATTACTGTCCAAGGGTAATGCCAGCCACTGCCACTTGAGTCACTATAACTTACATTAAAATTATACAAGCATAATAAGCAAAGTTTATGTGAAAGTTTTAATCTACAATATAAAAACGGAAACATACTGAATACTGAAATAAACTGTCAAAGTTGATTTTGTCTCTTAACCACTTAGTAACCTGCCTTTTTGGGCCATAATGTCCTAAAATATTTTTTGGTTTTCATCACATTCCAAAAGACATAACATTGTATTTTTCTCTTAAGTTGTGTCAGGCATTTATTTTTTTTATAAGCATGATGAGTTGTAGCTTTTAAAGTTATCATTTTGTGGTACATATGACTTTATAATCGCTTTACATTTTAGTTTTTTATTTAGTTTTTTTGTTTGTTTGTTTGGGGGGGGGGGCAAAAAACAGCAATCTGGCTTTGTTTAACCATGCAGGATACAGCAATACCAAATTTATATTGTTTATTTAACCAGTTCAAGACTGGGTCTTTTAACCCCTGTTTCCTGCCCAAATGCATTTTCAGTTTTTTCAGTATATGCATCTTCGAAAGCCATAACTTTTGCCTGTCTGGTTTCTGATTAGTTATTGAAATAATTTTAATTATTTACATTGTGTTAGTGGCAGAGATGGGGCTAGAAGCTGCAGTGTCAACTAGCAGTGGTAAATCTTTACTTATTTCTTTCTTTCTTTATTTTTTATGTTACATTTTGTGTAATGTCATACAAGGCCTGTGAGGGACAATAGAATATTTCATTTTTTATGATTATTACTGATTTCTCCTGTAACTAGGCTTGACATAGTCCCAGGACTACAACCTCATTCCAGAGCTAATCTATCTTTGCTGAGACCTAGTAGCTAGTGCAGTTATCTGGGCCCCAGCAATCACATGATCACTTGGTCTAAAGTAGGAAGTGGCATTGCCAGTATGTATACAATGATGGAGAAGACAGAGATGGAAATAAAACTTCTCTGCCACTTCCACTGGAGTCCAGCTGTCACTGACTGACCTCTGCAAGGATGTTCAGAAACATCCTTGAAGAGTTAAATGCAGACCACCAAATATGTATGGGAGATACACAAGAAGTTAAGCTTTACAACTTTTGAAAAAATATATATATTTTTTTAATAGTTTTGTTTTTGCAATTTTTTAGGGCTCATCCTTTTTTTTATTTTTCTGTTGACAGAGCTTTAAAGCTTTAATTGTAGTTTTTTTAATACACAATTAAAGGGAACTTGTCACCATTTTTATGGTGTCCGAACTAAGGGCAACATAAATAAGTGACTGATTCGCTTAGCAAAATGCTGGGTCACTTTCTTTAATTGACCCAGTCAATCTGCCAACATCTTGTATTGAAAAGCTCCAACTGATAATGATGAGTCATGAATATTCATGAGCTCCTGACTCTCCCCGCCCACCTGCTGCTGAGTGACAGTTATTTTCCATATGAATCAGCAGCAGGTGGGCAGGGGAGTGGCTATAGATGTTAATTAAATATACGCTGGACTCAATGACATCATGCTGGACTCGAATCAGCTCATTAGCATGCAGCATCTTTGTGTGTATATTATGAGGTAACCATCTGTCACACCAGTAAGTGAATATATCTAAGGTACTTTTTAGTAGTTAATGATTGTATATAATTAGTTAGATTGCAATCAAATATCCACATGACAGGTTCCCTTTAAGCATGAGAAACAGTGGAAATTCCAGTCATCCAGTACCATTACAACAGATTCCTGGGTGCAAAACGAACAAAACAGAGGACAATGAAAACAGTGCAGCACAATACAACTTAGTCAGACACAATGGCCTGGTTCCTGGTCCTCTTAGTACATTTTCCATGTGTTATTTCAACTTATTGCATGTCACATTGTATATTCTAGTTGTGTACTGTTTGCATATTAATGGTTTTATGCATATTATTTATATTGTTTATTGTTTAGTATGGTTTCTTTATTTTGCAAGTAATGGATCTGGCTTCCATCATGGCATTGGGACTTCCATGCAAGGTCATCTCTGCATATAGGTTTTGAACTTTTAACAAAAATGTATGTATGTTGGTATGCTAATATGGATGCATGACATTTTTTTGCTACCCACTTATGTGTGACACCAACCTTGCTAATTTCCACTCAATGTTCTGATCTTGTGCCGCTTTGCAAATACCAAATGTGCCTACAATACAACTGTTCAGACAGCAGTTGGCACATTGTGTGACTAGTTAAGACCTGTACTCTGGGTCATGAGATCAAGACCTAGCCTTGACCTTTACACATGTAGATAAAGCTTCAGTTGTAGGATTAGAACTGTGAAATTCACTACAGTCAAAGTTTTTCTTTTTTAATGGTGTTATTGTGTTGTCCTGTATCTATTGTTTTTTTTTTTTCCTTCTTGGTAAACTGCTATATGGTCTAGGTCTGGGCATTTTTAGGTATCCCCATAGGAGTTGAAAAATTCTAGAAAAATGCATGTTTAAATTATGAAAAAATAAAATAAAATACAAAAAACACATGAAGTAGTGTTGAAACTTGTATGCCAGCATTCTGGTCTACAAAATTCACAAATTTCGGAGTAAGTGCCCTTTCACCAGTTTTAATGCATTTACCACCAAATATGCCAAAAAGGAAAAAAGGGATTTTTGTTCAGCAAAAAAAAAAAGCTATAGGAATCTCACTTTTGTGTGTGTGTGTGTGTGTGTGTGAAGTGAACCGATTTTCGTCTATAGAGAACACATGAAAACACCATAAAAAATGCCATTATGCTGCATTAAAATAAAACTGTAGAGAGTCAAAAATTCACTTAACCAAAATACCAGTAGCAAAAAAAAAATATGGTTACATGTCCTGCCTTTTATTTTTTCTATAGACTGTCAGCTACATGACAGTCTATGCGCGACTCAGGGTGAGGGCAGAGGTCGCAACATGTATTTGGAAGAGGTGTGTCATGCGCCGCGTTCATTACCTGATCAGCATATGTAATTAACATCTAACACATGACATATCACATGACCCTTTTTTAGGCTGGTGACAACACATAATTTAAATATATCATTATTCTCCCTATTAAAAGTTCAGTCCTCCTGAGGAAGTCACAGACGACGAAACGCACGTCGAGGAGAGGCACCTTCATCTATATTGTCACCACACAGATATAGACAAACCCTACATGTTGTCTATTCATATGCATTAGTCGCTTTACTTTCAATCAGATAGATATATGGACACAGGAGCGGTCTAATTCAGCAAGGATTATCATATCCTGCAGTTCATGCAATCACGCATATTGTGTGTCCTTTCCATACTGATCCAATATACATGTGGTATTATTGTATAAGTAATTGAGCGTTATAGATGTGGTATTATAACTTTGGAAACTCGTATTATATGTTGTTCATGATAGTGTTTTGTACACTTTTTAAAAAATTACCAATAAACATATTTTATATTGAAGGAATCATATATACTCTCTCAGTTGTTGTTAGATTGAAAAATTGAGTATTCCGGTCATGTAAGATTACACTAGCTGTAGACCTTGTTGTATAGTAATTAAAATAAAACTGTAGAGAGTCAAAAATTCACTTAACAAAAATACCAGTAGCAAAAAAAAAAATATGGTTACATGTCCTGCCTTTCATTTTTTCTATAGACTGTCAGCTAATATCCAGAGCTGGTGATTTTACCGTAAAAAAGCGTTAGGTGAATGGACGTTTTAGAGGGATAATGTGTTTTTTGGTGCATAGCATCAGTTCCAGATGTTGCATGGAAGTCTATGAAAACTTTAACACAGGCATTTTTTTGCAGTGGTATTTTTGGGTCAATGTCATTTTCTTTTCAAATCTCATCATACACTGAGTATGCTTTTTTTTCTTTCAAAATCTGGCATTGAAAGAAAAAAAAAAAAAAGACTGGCATTAAAGGGTTTCTACCACCACATTTTGACCTAATTAGCTCATTTTTGCGCCTGCGCCATGTGCGTCTGTATTCGGCGCAGGCGCAGTGACTGTCAGACCGCTCCCTGCACCGGCATCTCCATTGCGCCTATGCCGATGATGTCAGAGTGCTCCCAGGAACAGACGACGCCCGGCCTCAAGCAGTGGAGATGCGCAGGCGCAGTGGAGATGCCGTCACAGGGAGTGGTCTGACAGTCACTGCGCCTGCGCCGAATACAGACGCACACGGCGCAGGCGCGAGAATTCGGCCGCGATGGAGGCTGTCAATCTAGAGGAGATGGGCGGGCTGGAGGGACGAGCTGGGCGGCAGACATTGTGAGTAGACGGAGCCTCTAGGTGCTGAAAAGACGCCTAGAGGCTCATTTGCATAGCAATAAAAGTTTGTTTTTTAGGGTAACCGCTGCAGAGAAAAGTATTGCAATAGCATGGTTAGGTACAGCAGACACTAGCAGATCGCTAGTGTCAGACAGCTAATTAGGTCAAAATGTGGTGGTAGAAACCCTTTAAGTCAAAGTAATTTTTATTGAAATATCAGAGATATCAGAAAAATATATTGATTTCGACACAAGTAATACAAGTCATAAGAGGATTATCCGTTACATATTGTTTGAAAAGCATTAGTACATCCACATTATGGTACACTTTTATATCACGTCTTCTCGATATGTTTTATTTTAAGAAGGGTAAGGGTAAGAAGGGTAGAGTGTAGTTAACCTACAAAAACATTTTAACACTTGCTGTTACAAACGTTCTTTTGTCATTTGTGATACATAAAATTATCATAAGCTCTTACAGAATGTTACAGGCTCATGTGACCTGTAATACTTAACTGTATATAAACGTACATACAACAGTAAATTAAGGGTGATCGGCTCTTGTCAATGACTTCAGCTTCCGTTAATTCTCCGGAAAATGTTTTAACCAGGTGTCCCACTTTAGTTTTATGTAATTGCTTTTCCCTGCACATATTCCATACATTTTTTCGTTTATGTAGTTCTTTGAAACCATCTCAATTACATTTCTTATGTTAGGGATATTTCCGACTTCCAATTTTTAGCAATCAACATTCTGTATGCTATACATATGTGAGTAAGAGGGTATTGTATTTCCGAGGTTATATTTTCCATTTCCAAGTTTAGCAGCACCAGTTCAGGGGTTATCTTAATAGGTTTCCCCATTATCATACTAGTTAGGATCTCTAGGTCCTTTTTTAGCTTGGTAAGTTTTGGGCATATCCAAAAGGTGTGTAATAGGGTGCCCCTTTGGTTGCATTTTCTCCAACAGTAATCTGAGCAAGTGTTGTAGAACTGGTGGAGCTTAACCGGAGTGTAATACCATCTGCTGTACATTTTAAAGAATTGCTCTCTATGGTTCGTGCAGATGGTGGCTTTTTTAAACAATTGTGTTGCCTTGTTCCAATTATTAAGTGATATATTTCTGTTTAGATCCATTTCCCATTTCTTATGATATGATACACTTTCTTGTAGTGTATCGTTGTTGCAATAGTCATATATCTTTTTAAAGTTGTTTTTTGTCAAGCCGCTTATAGAGTGGTTTAAGAGGTCCGATAGCTGTTGTGGCATCACTATTTCTGCTGAAGGGTATTTTTCCCAAATGGTTTTTATAGTTTTGTACATGTCTCTGTCTGTTAAATTATATTTTTCTTTAAGAGACTCATATGTTTTGAAGTTGTTGTTTTCAGTCAATTGTCTTAAGTGGACTAGTCCTTTAGACGTCCAGTTTTCAATGTTTTTGAGTGCGATGATATGTTTTAATAATACTATTTCCAGAGGGTGCCTAATTGAGTTTGGTGATTTTTTATGTTTGGAGATTTGTGTGTTCCAAGCCTCTGTGGTGCATTTTACGGTGGGTAAAATTTTCTTTGTAAATTCAGGGAGCTTATCAGAGTTCATTATGAGGTGTGTCCAGTTTTTTACTTGAGTTGCTTCCGATTCTATTTCTACCCAAATTTTGGGTTCCTTTATATGTCTTATCCAGTCCATTGATTGCTGCAGCAGATTGGTGTTATGATAAGCTTCTATATTAGGAAGGGATATTCCTCCGAACTGTGTCTTTTTTGTGATAACTTGCATTGGGATTCTAGGTTTCTGTTTGTTCCATATAAAGTTATTAGCTTGCGTTTGGAGGTTTTTTAGTATGTATTTTGGTAGAGAGATGGGTACTGTTCTAAATTTGTACAGCACTTTAGGCAGTATAAGCATTTTATAAAGGGTTAATCTGCCAAACCAACTCCATTCTCTTAACGCTAACAAATCTATATCTTTCCTGAGATTTTTAAGCAGTGTGTGAAAATTTTCTTTTATTAGAAGGTTTCTGTCTGGTGCTATTTCTGATCCTAAAAAGGTTATCGTTTTATGATTCCATATGTAGTTGAACTCTTCCATAATCTTGGTTCTGGTATCTTCATTAATGTGAATCCCTAGTATATGAGATTTGTTTTGGTTTACTTTGTGGTAGGAGATTTTTCCAAATCTGTCTAATTCTTTCTGTGTTTCTCTAATGGACCTAAGTGGATCAGTCAAAGTTAATATCATATCATCTGCGAATAGTGTAGTTTTATATGATTTATCAGTTATTTTAATGCCTTTTATATTCGGGTTTAGTCTTATGTGTGTTATCAAGGGTTCAATTGCCAGAATGAATATAGTTGGGGATAGTGGGCATCCCTGTCTAGTCCCATTACTGATAAGGAAGGTATCTGAATATACAGGTCCTTCTCAAAAAATTAGCATATTGTGATAAAGTTCATTATTTTCTGTAATGTACTGATAAACATTAGACTTTCATATATTTTAGATTCATTACACACCAACTGAAGTAGTTCAAGCCTTTTATTGTTTTAATATTGATGATTTTGGCATACAGCTCATGAAAACCCAAATTTCCTATCTAAAAAAATTAGCATATTTCATCCGACCAATAAAAGAATAGTGTTTTTAATACAAAAAAAGTCAACCTTCAAATAATTATGTTCAGTTATGCACTCAATACTTGGTCGGGAGTCCTTTTGCAGAAATGACTGCTTCAATGCGGCGTGGCATGGAGGCAATCAGCCTGTGGCACTGCTGAGGTGTTATGGAGGCCCAGGATGCTTCGATAGCGGCCTTTAAGCTCATCCAGAGTGTTGGGTCTTGCGTCTCTCAACTTTCTCTTCCCAATATCCCACATATTCTCTATGGGGTTCAGGTCAGGAGAGTTGGCAGGCCAATTGAGCACAGTAATACCATGGTCAGTAAACCATTTACCAGTGGTTTTGGCACTGTGAGCAGGTGCCAGGTCATGCTGAAAAATGAAATCTTCATCTCCATAAAGCTTTTCAGCAGATGGAAGCATGAAGTGCTCCAAAATCTCCTGATAGCTAGCTGCATTGACCCTGCCCTTGGTAAAACACAGTGGACCAACACCAGCAGCTGACATGGCACCCCAGACCATCACTGACTGTGGGTACTTGACACTGGACTTCAGGCATTTTGGCATTTCCCTCTCCCCAGTCTTCCTCCAGACTCTGGCACCTTGATTTCCGAATGACATGCAAAATTTGCTTTCATCCGAAAAAAAGTACTTTGGACCACTGAGCAACAGTCCAGTGCTGCTTCTTTGTAGCCCAGGTCAGGCGCTTCTGCCGCTGTTTCTGGTTCAAAAGTGGCTTGACCTGGGGAATGCGGCACCTGTAGCCCATTTCCTGCACACGCCTGTACACGGTGGCTCTGGATGTTTCTACTCCAGACTCAGTCCACTGCTTCCGCAGGTCCCCCAAGGTCTGGAATCGGTCCTTCTCCACAATCTTCCTCAGGGTCCGGTCACCTCTTCTCGTTGTGCAGCGTTTTCTGCCACACTTTTTCCTTCCCACAGACTTCCCACTGAGGTGCCTTGATACAGCACTCTGGGAACAGCCTATTCGTTCAGAAATTTCTTTCTGTGTCTTACCCTCTTGCTTGAGGGTGTCAATGATGGCCTTCTGGACAGCAGTCAGGTCGGCAGTCTTACCCATGATTGCGGTTTTGAGTAATGAACCAGGCTGGGAGTTTTTAAAAGCCTCAGGAATCTTTTGCAGGTGTTTAGAGTTAATTAGTTGATTCAGATGATTAGGTTAATAGCTCGTTTAGAGAACCTTTTCATGATATGCTAATTTTTTGAGATAGGAATTTTGGGTTTTCATGAGCTGTATGCCAAAATCATCAATATTAAAACAATAAAAGGCTTGAACTACTTCAGTTGGTGTGTAATGAATCTAAAATATATGAAAGTCTAATGTTTATCAGTACATTACAGAAAATAATGAACTTTATCACAATATGCTAATTTTTTGAGAAGGACCTGTATACCATTACATTGGACTCTTGCAGACGGACTTTTATATAGCGCGAAAATCGCTTTAATCATTGTTTCCGGAAGATCGTAGTGAGATAGGACTAATTTGGCGTAATCCCATTGAATTCTATCAAACGCCTTCTCTGCGTCCAGGGAGAGAAGCAGAGAGGGCGTTTTCCTGGTTTTTGACCAGAAAGCTAGGTCAATGATCTTTCTAGTACCATCATATGGTTGTCTGTTTTTGGTAAATCCTACTTTGTCTAAGTCTACCAGAGACGGTATTAAATCTTTCAACCTGTATTCTAGAATTTTTGCGTATAATTTGACGTCCGCATTTATCAGTGAAATTGGGCGGAAGTTTCCTGGGCTGGTGGGGTCCTTACCTTGTTTAGGGAGCGTGATTATGTTGGCTGATAACATTTCTTGAGGGAATTCTCCTTGTTCCATTGCTTTGTTAAAAGTCTTGGTCATATGAGGAATTAGAATGTCATTGAAGATCTTATAATATTCAGATGAGAATCCGTCTGGGCCCGGCGCTTTCCCTTGTTTTAAGGATCTTATTGCTAGCTCTGTTTCTTTTTCAGATATAGGGGATTCAAGCGAATTTTTAATTTCTGGATTAATATTTGGAAGTTTGCATTCTTTCAGGTAATCGGTAATTTCTTCTTTTGTTGGTTGGTGTGTGTCTTTATCTTTTCTTAAGTTGTAAAGTTTTTCATAGTATTTAGCTATTGAGTTAGCTATTTCTATCGGGTTAGTTATTTTTTCTTTCGTGATTTCGTCTATTAAGTGTTGTATTCTGAACTGACTTTTGATATTTTTGGATTGTCTGGCCATTAGTTTAGTTGGTTTATTGAAATCCCTATAGTAATGTGCTGCTATTCTTTTTGTTGTTTTTAGATGATTTTTAAGTAAGATGTTGTGAAGTTTTAGCCTAATCTTAGTTAGGGCTTCTAGTGTGGAAAAAGAGTTGTCTAGTTTGTGTTTTTCCTCAAGGTGTCCCAATTCCTTTAATGTGTTTGTGATTTCCCTTTTATGAGACTTATTAAATCTGGCCGTCTGTTGAATTATTATCCCTCTTGAAAAGGCTTTGTGAGCTCTCCACACCATAATGGGGTCAGAATGTGAGGAGGAATTAAATTCAAAGAATTCTTTTAAGTTTTTCCTTATTGCTTGATTAGATTCTTCATTGTTGAGTATGAATATGTTATTTTTCCATGTGAAGGATGTAGGGGCTGGTGCTGTATTTTTAATTTTTAGCAATATTGGCGCGTGATCTGACCAGGTTATGTTGTTTATAGTACTCGATGTAATATGATTGAATGCATCAGCTTTAGCTAAGAACATATCAATTCTTGCGTACGAATTATGGCATTGTGAATAGTGTGTGTAGTCTCTTTCAGAGGCGTTTAAACATCTCCATATGTCGTACAGTTCCTTGTCCTTTAGCCACTTATCTATGAGAACTCTGTTCTTGTTTTTCCCGCTGTTTGTATCTAGGATTGGGTCCTGTATTGCGTTAAAATCGCCTCCCATCAAGAGAATCCCTGTGGATAGTCTATCAATTTTTTTGTGAAGTTTGTTCAGGAATCTTATTTGTCTGGTATTGGGGGTATAGATATTCACTAGTGTGTATGTGGTATTGTTTATTTTGCAGTTTAGGATGATGAATCTTCCTTCGCTGCTTTTTGTTACTTTTTCCTCTTGGAAGGTTATTGTGTCTTTGATAAGGATAGCAACACCTGCCCTTTTGGATGCCGCATTAGCATAGAAAGTTTTCGAATAACCTTTAATTTTTATCTGTGGATTGTCTCCTTCTTTGTAGTGTGTTTCTTGAATAAAAACTATGTCTGGTTTGAGCTTTTGTAGGTCATGTTTCAGGAATGCTCTCTTTTGAGGACTATTCAGGCCCCTTACATTATAACTAAGCATTAACAATGTCATGCTACTTTCCTGTATCTAGCAGAGGCAGGAAGGTTGAGTATTCTTAGTGGAAGTGTTGGATGCGGGGGTGGAGTGTGTCCGAAGGAGGTCACTTACGTTTGTAGTCTTCCGTACCTCTGTTAGCGCGTATGTTTTTTCAAGGTATGAGATGAGATGAGTACAAGACTTGGTGATAGCCTGGACGATCTGTACGTGGGTAATTTACACCTGTGTATATATATATATAGGTTATACTTTAAGTAAAGGCACAATATATGACAAGAGCTGATCAAGCCCAACCTAAATAGTAAATAAACTCGTAGTTAACAAGAGTATAGAGATAATTAGGTCAACAAAAGTAAAGAAAAAAATAGAATGGTAAGCAAAAGTTATAGGATGCGTGAGCACTAATGCGGCAACCCAGAAAGGGGGGTTACCCCATAAGGGCCCACTATATTGATAGATAGGAAAATAAAGTAAAAGTAAAAATAGAAAACAATAAAGAGTAAAAATAAGATAGGGGAATATAGGTGTTATAGAAGAGTAGCCTTCGCTACACAATTGGGGTCAATTGTAGGAGAGGGAAGGGAAAAGAAAATACAGTAAGTACACTTGGAGTCTTGGTGATACATGTACTCCAGTGTATACTGCAATAATTGTAAAGATTGTCAACATGTTTTGAAACTATTGTAGAAAGATACATAGTGGTTTCATCATCGTAGTTTCATCTCTTCTTCTTCAGCGCGGTCTTTCTCTTTTTGATGGTCTTTCAGGTGGACCGTCTTCTATTTCTGGTGAAATGTCCCATTTGTTCAGAAGATCTAGACCTTGTTCCATGGACGTGATGATCCTTGTCGTTCCTCCGTCTGGGATTAATAGCTTTACCGGAAAGCCCCATCTGTAAGGTATATTATGTTTGCGTAAAGCATTAGTTATCGTTTGGTATTTTTTCCTCTGTTGGATTGTGAATTGTGATAAGTCTGTATAGACTTGTATATTCTTGAATTCTTCTGGTAGTTGTTTGCACTTTCTGAATTCTTGGTTGAACTTCTCTTTGATTTTATAAAAGTGTATTCTAGCGATAGTGTCTCTTGGAATTGAAGGGTCTAGTCCTTTTGGTTTGGGCAGATGGTGGGCTCTATCTATTTCAAAGTCCTGTGAGGAACAGTCTGGAAGTACTGTGCCCATTAGTTTTTGTAAGTATTGTGTTAATTCCGAGGGCAAAACGGATTCCGGTATGCCCCTGAATTTCAAGTTGTTTCTCCTATTTCGGTCTTCTAGATCAGCTATTTTAAGTTGTAATCTTTCAATTTCATCTGAGTTGCAATTAATGGTGTCAGCGATCTCATTATGTGACTTGCAGATCTGATCTACTTTGTTTTCTATGTGTGTTACTCTGGAGTCCATTTTTTCCAGCTTTGAGGTAGTTGATAAGAAGACACTGCTTATCTCTTTTGTAAAGGATTTGTGTAGCAGTAAAATCGTCTCTTTTATAAAGGATTCGGAGGCCGCTTTGTCAGTAGCAATGATAGAGTTCAGGTCTATTCCCTGATTAGGTTCAGGTATAGTTTTGGTCTGATCTGTTCGAAGTGTCTGAGTTTCTTAATTTAAGGATCCACTGAATGATTTTTTCCTTGCTCTCTGTTTTTGAGGGCTAGCAGTATCTGAGGAATTGTCTGAGATATTTTCGTTCTCCATGTTGTCCTCCTGTTCCTCATTTCCCATAATTTTATTGTTAATCTTGAGGCCTTTAGTTTTGGGATATTTCGTCTTATTTTTCTGCGCGCTTTGCATGGTGTATATGTCCGGGAAATCTTCTTCTAGATAATCTTTTGACTGATAAGTTTTATTTGATGGGGTTCTCCAAGCTTCAGGATTATTTATCCCTCTTGTACGATAAGGGTGGTTATGTTTCTGTTGCATCTCACTGCGTAAATAAGGGAGCTATGATGTGTATATACAGCAGGGATACTGTAAGTTCTATATATTAAAGCAGGATGCTGTATTTCATGTTAGTGAGGAAGGGCTTTCAATAGCAGCTTGTTTTTATAAAAGGCAATATCTGTGATGCAGCCTGTACAGCAGTATATCCCACTTATAAAATGTCCCCCAGTCCTACCAGGTTACTTGCTGTGGTTGTTGTGCCGCTGGGCTCTGGGACTTGATGGGTTAATGTATGCGCTGCTGTTCCTGGTGCTGCTGTAATCAGAGCTGTGCCTCAGCTTTTCAATTTCCTGCTGACAGAGATCGTTGTATATTTCTCCACTGTTAAGGGTCGCACTGCTGCCAGGCTGTGATCCGCAGGTTAGTTAGTGCCTCTCTTCAGCAGCTTCACCGTTCTGTGTCCCTTCTCTTTATGCTCTCCACCCCCGGTCACTTTTAGAGATCGTGACCGTTACTGAGCTGTTGCCTGCTGCTTCAGTAGCAGCGCTCCTCACGAGCAGCTAGGGGAGTTGTCTTGCAGCTTACGTTTTAACTCTGGCAGTCTCTTTGCCTTGCGGTCCACACAAGATGTCGCTCCTTTCTCTTCCTTTGCTGACTCCGCCCCTTTTGTGATGCGTTCTTTCGCGCTTCTTCCTCCCAGCGCCGCGGCTTTGCTTCAGATCTTGAAATATGTTCTCACGCCAGATTTCTCCGAAGACTGATTAGTTCAGAATAAAGCTCTTGTATCTAGGGCCTTTTCTTAGGCTGCCTGCGCTTGTTTGACAGTCATAAGTCGCCTTATTTTGTAGCTTGAGCAGGTATACACGAGGAGCTGTGCCTAGCTGCTTCCTCTCTGCATGGGTTCCAAGCTCCGCCCCTAGAAACCCTTTAAGGAGAGGACGTGATGACATGATAGCGCATTGTCGCTCCTCCCCCTCCTCCCTCAACACCGAGGGCTCTCTGATCTACCTCCTCTGCCATGGAGCGGGTGTTTGAATGATGATATCGAGAGCCTGAATTTGCTCCGGCCCCGCGCCGACCCTCTCCTGTGACAAAGTATTTACCTACATCGGATCTTCGGTTTGCTGCGGGGGTGCAGGGGCAGATGTCCTGAACGCTGTCTCTCCCTCCTGAGCTGTAATCCGTGGTGCTCGATCTGTGCGCTGGGTTCCTTGCATGGCGCTTGGTGGGACTGGAAGGTCTGCTTTTCCGGCTGGTTTTCTGTGCCGGAGTTGGATCTGCAGGGGTCCCTGGGCTCCCTGACTGTCTCCAGTGCTCTATCTTCTGCGCATCTCTGTCCGGACGGGGTGAGAAGATCGGTGGCTTACTTCCACAGCCTTCGTGGATTGATGCTGGTCCTGGGATCCGGAGTGGACTGGAAACATCTTGGCTGGGTGAGATCTAAACTGATCGCCCCCCCATGGACATTGTGTACTTCTTTGTGATTTCTGGTCTCCCTCGCCTCCCCATCTAACTACAGCTAACTACAAGGCCCCCTTTCCTAACCCCCCACTACTGAGCCTCTATCTTTAACTAACATCTTATACTAATTTTTTGTTACTGTTTATTTAGGAATTGAGCCCAAAAAAAGGAGAGAAAGAGGGAGAGAAATAAGGAAAAAAAAAAGTAATACACATAAAAAATAATAAAATTAAATAAAAAAATATATAAAAAAATAAATAAAAAATCAATATATAAAGAGGTGCTGACAAGGGGGCGGAGAGGAAGGAAGGAAATAAAGAAGGAAGAAGAAGAAGGGGGAAAGAAAAAAAAAAGGAAAAAAAGGGGGGTAAAGGAGAGAGAGAGGAAAAAAAAAGAGAAAAGAAAGAAGGGAAGGAAAGGGGAAAAAAAAAAAAAAAAAGATCCCTAAACAGAATAGATGCTCAATAAACCTGACTGGGGGTAAAGCAATGCAAAAACAAGTAGAGTTTTCCAAAATTGACCAGTTTCTGAGATCCCCAAATTTAAGCACCAGGTCGGGGTTAAAAATATTTCAGAACATAGACCGGAGGAGGCACTTGAGGGGGACCCTCATATTGGAGAGGCGGAGACGTTTACGGATAACACCTCTCCATTAGAGGAAATTTTATCAGCTGTAAAAAATAACAGAAAGGCGATACAAAGCATGGCAGTGCAACTGGGGTCAATACAGACAGATGTTCTAATTATAAAGGACGATTTAACAAAGATCTGGGACAGAATTAAAGAACTCGAAAATACAGTGATTAATTTGGAGCAACAAGCGAAAATATTAAAAGAAGAGAACACTACATTCAAAATTGATTATATCTATCTGAAAAAAAAAATGGTTGATTTAGAAGATCGGTCCAGAAGATCAAATGTACGAACATTATTGGACATTAGTAAGAATAATACTATCCATTATTTTTTACAATTTCGGGAAGGAATATTTTTCACCCTTATTTTTAATCGAAAGGGCCCATCGAATCCCTGGGGATAAACTCATTCCGGGGCGGCCGCCAAGGACAGTGATAATTAAGATCTTGGCCGCTTCTGATAGAGATATGATTTTGAGGCGAGCACGAGATTCCCCCTCGATTTTGTATAACGGATGTAAACTCTTTCTTTCCAGATCTTTCAAAGGAAGTGCAAGATAAAAGATGCACTTTTCTGGATAATAACAAACATCCCCAGTCCAAGGATATTAAGTACTCTTTTCTATACCCGGCTAAATTAAGGATTGTGTTTAATGATAATGTTCTCTTTGATGATACTCCAGATGCGGCTATGGATTGGTTAGACCGGAAAAATGTTTAAAATCTGTGTTTTTCACTATTTTTGGAGGCTCTGCTGAGGGAGTGGGGGAGGGATGGTCCTAGTTAGGGGGTCTGTCACAGGTAGTGAAGGAGCAGGAGGGTCACGGGGTTCTGGGAGTGTTGGGGAGGGGGGAGAAATATTGGGGTATGCCGCCTGTTTTTGAGTAATTGTTAAGATTTTATCTTGGAACGTCAGGGGCCTTGGAGAGAGAGCTAAAAGACAGGCAGATGGACGCAAATCGGAGCTATCTCTCCACAATAGTCTGCTTGGTCGAAACCCACTTTTCAGGGATGGTGACCCCTCATTTGGGGGGGGGGGGTTGTGTTGGGCAGCACAGATCTACCATTCAAAATTTAATAGCTACTCTAGAGGGGTATCAGTCTTGATACACCAAGCAGTGGACTTTGTCCTGACTAACTCCTGGATAGATGATCAGGGAAGGTTTGTCTTTCTCCATGGTAGACTTGGGGGTCACCCATATATTCTTCCCTTTTTTAATATACCCCCCATTCTCCTTGCACCCCCTTAACTGCCTGTTGTCCTTTCTGGAACGGTGGCCAGATTGTAGGGGGGTCCTGACAGGTGACTTTAACAATGTGATGGATCCCAGTAGAGACAGGTTGACAGCAGATCCCAGCACCCCAATCAGTGGGACTGGGACGCTGCTGTCACATTTCTGCCGAGAGACGGGCTTTGTGGATGTGTGGGAGTATATGGGGAGGGGAAAGAGTATCTTCTCATGTGTTAGTAATGGAGGGAGGTCAATGTCCAGGATTGACCTGGCACTGATCAATAGAGATAATATTAGAAATATTAAATCAGTGAAATACGGAACGAGAACTCTCTCAGATCATTCTCCCCACTCAATAGAAATTCTGCTATGGCCAGGTCAGGTTAAATTAGATTCGTTATTTAGATTAAACCCATATTGGTTGGCTATAATGGATGACCATCAGTCTATCAAAACACAGATAACCTCTTTTTAGCAGAATAACTACCCCTCAGCTGGTATTGGCTGTGTATGGGATACTTTGAAGGCCTATATGAGGGGGCTGTTTATTAGTAATATCTCTGCACTAAGAGGATCATTTAAGAGAAGAGAGAAGGAATTAACTTAGTGGCTAGCACCACAGAGCAGCTTATTATTCAAAAAACGGAAAAAAATAGGGAAAAAATGCAGAAAGCTAGTCAGGACCTTAAACACTTTCTCTTGGATAAGGCCCACCACAGTTTGTTTTTTAAGGGACAGAAATATTTTTCGGAGTCAGGACGACCAGGCAGGATCTTAGCTAGGATAGTTAAGCAACAAGAGAACAGGAGGAAGGAAATAACTGTCATTTGTGGGCCTGATGGTAGGATTGTACGAGACTTGGAGGGTATAGCTGAGGTTTTTCGGGAATATTTTGCAGCAGTCTACAGGGCGGCTCCTCATGTGCTGGACAGCCTCGTGGACGCTTATCTGAATGGTCTTTCTTTTCCGGTTCTTTCAGAAGGCCAGAGGGCCTCGCTGGAGAGGGAGATAACCATCCAGGAGATCTATTTGGCACTCGGGTCAATATCAGGTAATTTGTCCCCGGGGCTGGATGGCCTTCCATATGACTTATACAGGAAATATGGGGATATACTCCTCCCGCATCTTTTAGAAGTATTTACAAAGGGGTTGCAGGGAGAAGGCCTTCTGACCTCCATGTATGAGGCACTCATAGTTTTAACTCCAAAAAAGGATAAGGATATTCTTGAGATAGGTGCTTATAGACCTATTTCTTTACTTAACACTGATATCAAGCTGCTCTCCAAGGTCCTGGCTAACAGACTTTCCAAGGTGATTACATCACTAATTCACCCAGACCAAAATGGGTTCATGCCCAGGAGGGGTACCCATTATAATATACATCGCTTGTTTGCTAATATTCAATCCCCCGGGGGGACCACCCGCTCGATCCTGTCGTTAGATGCCACTAAGGCCTTCGACAGGGTTGAGTGGAGTTTCCACTGGAGGGTTATGGGAAGAATGGGATTTGGTCCAAGGTTTATAGCCATGGTGCGTTTGCTTTACAAATCCCCCCTGGCCAAATTTAGGATTAACGGGATCCTGACTAAGTCTTTGATGTTGGAGAGAGGCACCCGTCAAGGATGTCCTTTCTCTCCACTCTTATTTAACATTTATATTGAGCCTTTGGCCATAAATATCAGACAGGACCCGGGGGTTCTTGGATTGGGGATTGCGGGAGATTATGATCGGATTTCTTTGTATGCAGACGATAATCTGTTCTTTATGCAACAGACCAATATTACTCTGCCAAAAGTCATGGAGATTGTAGAATTGTACTCCAGGTTCTCGGGCCTGGAGGTGAATTGGTCCAAAACGACCCTCCTCCCTATAGATAAGCCTCAAGCGTTAGTGGAGAATCTACCTCTGGACCTGGGGTTTGCGGATTCCATGAAGTACATGGGGATAAACATCTCTGGTAATATTCAGAATTATGTTCAACTTAATTTACTTCCGGCCATTATAAAGATTAGATCTAAAATTAGAATATGGCATCTGTTCACCCTTTCGAGAGGAAATAGGGTCTCTTTGGTGAAAATGATAGTTTTTCCCCAACTGCTTTAAGTTTTCTGAAATTCCCCTGTTTGGATAGAGGATAAATTCTATAAATTGATAGAGAAGATGATCGATGATTTGTTATGGGGGAGAAAGCGGGTAAGGCTGAAACTGGATTTTTTTTTCAATGCCGTTGGAATGAGGGGGTTTGAACCTTCCGAGTTTCAGGGGATACTTTATTGACTCTCAGCTATGTTTTTTTTCATGAGTGGGAGGCCAGCCCCTTATGTAAAAAATTAGTGGATCAATTTGGTTTTCTTGACTTCTTTACCCTGTTAGAGTCAGGATGCCTAATGAGTCGCAGGCAGGAGTTTGGAGGTTTTGTTAAGCTTGTCACCAGGGCCTGGAAATTGATAAAGATCTGGCTTTCTATCACATCTTCATTGGTTTGCACCCCACTATGGCAAAATCAAAGACTTCCAGTGCTGGGGGACTTTGATTGCCAGCAGTACTGAAGGTCCAAGAATATTCACTACATAGCGCAAGTAGTTGGTGATGGACGGATCCTCTCTCTCGAGGAGATAATGCAGAAGGAAAACACATGAGAAATACTTTGGTTTAGATATTTTCAGTTACGATTGGCACCGGTGTGGAAGCCTGTTGAAAAACCGAAATGCAGGAAATCGATGAAGGCGGGATCGTGGTGGGTATTGAGGAGGGAGATGAGAAGGGGGACATTAATGTCGGCTAGTCAGCTTTTGGCCGAGCGCTGGGAGCAGGAGGACTGGGGGTGGGCCCAGAAGCAGGTGGAACAAATGTGGAGCGCCTTACATTTGCTATAGTTGCAGAAGATGGAATTCAAATTATTACACAACTGGTTTTTACCCAGGTACATGATGGGGCGACCTAATTTGTCCAGGAGCGGACCCGGCTTCTGGGGGGCAGAAGTGCTGGGCTGTTGTTTGGGCTGGGAGGAGGCGTGGGAGTTTGGGCACCAATCGGATGCGTGCAGAACTGACTGGCAGTTGGAGCAAAAAGGTGACCTGAGACCTGCAAAGTGTCTGCAGAATAGCTCCATGTTTAGGGAGGCCCAGTTGGTGATATGCTGGAACTGGGCGAGGGCTGCGGCTGCCTTCGCCAAAAGTGACCGGTGATAGTCGTAGAAAGCGAATCCTCCGTATTTGTGCCCGAGCTCCGTGACCCTGTATAAATATGCGTCCAGCTCCTCTCTTCTAGCTGGATGTGCCGAGCAGATGATGTCACGGCAGAGGCTGAACGCGAGCACGAACTCTGGGATGGAGAATTTTTTGTTCAGGCGGGAGTCTTTGGCCTTCAGAACTACGGACACATCCCCGCATGCGATGGTCCGGTTTTCCACCGTGTCGTGCGTGGAGATGAGGACCGCTGCCAGGTTCATGTCCTTGCCTGCGAGAATGTCTCTGCGCAGGTTTTCGGGGAAGAAAAAGGAAGGTGCTATTTCGGGAGCCCCGGACAACCTACCTGGGGAAGACGGCTGGGAAGTGGAAGGACCAGGGGCGGGACTGGAGGGAGCGGCAGGCGAAGCGTACCTGCTTTCGACTGCCTGGAGCCTGGTGTTGATGTCGCAGATGGAACTGGACAGGTTATTGATAGTGGCGTGTAGTTGCGTCAGTGACAACTGTATGGTTGACATGGAGACCTGATCTGTGGACCCTGTGGATGGCTCAGGAAACAAGAGGCGATATAATTCGGCCTTTCGGGCTGTGGCCGAATGGCGGATTCCTTGCTTGTTCAGCTCAGCGATCATCTTGGGGATGGTCCATGTCCGGTAAGAAGAGCGACTTGCTCGTTCCGATACCGCGGACTCTACGGTCGATAGAGCGTCCTCGAGATTGGAAACGTGGGACATGTTAGAGCTGAAAAATGAAGAGGGAGAAGACGAAAGCTGGAGGGGGAAGCGAGATGGGTGCGGGCGGTGTTACAGAAGAATGCGCGTAGCGGGACGGTGGTGCCGTGCGTCTGGGCGAGGCCGGAGGACGCGTGGTCCCCTTGCTGGGCGTGATTTATCAACTTACCTTAAGTCACTGGAGCAGTTTGCGCCGCGAATAAAGGGGACGGAAAAAACTGGCGAAGTGGAGATTGTCACTAGTTCACCTGAAAAAAATGGTATATGATGCTATGATTGGCTATGCCGGGTGGCCAGAATAGCGAATCGTGGCTGCTACTTACCTGGAAGACCAAATGGATTCTAAAGGAGCACTCACGGAGTAGCTTAGCCACCTGAAAGAACAAGACCGGACATGTTGATTTGGGAAACCGTAGCTGGTGCATGACCAGAGGTTTCCTGGGGTATGACCGTGCCGGTGCCGGGAATGACACGTGTGACTGCTGCAGCGGCAAGCAAAGGAGTGGGGAAAAGCGCGCCATGGTTGGGATTGCATCCCGGCGGAACTGATGGAGTTTGTAATGAGGGGTCGCTGAGTGAAATGTGTGCCAGGGCGATCCTGGGTGGACGAGGTTAAGGAGCGGTTCAGGGCGTACCTGTGAAGAAGACTGTTGGGACAAAGTGGGGCCTGGGCGTACCAGGCAGGTGATGTCGGATAGACGGAGGGAAACAGGCCTTGCCTGTGAAGAGCGACAAGCGACAAGAGAGAGGAAAGAGGTGAGAAGAGAGCAGGGCGTTCCTGCGGACAGAAGAGTAGTGGAGGATGGACGGTGGTGGAAAACATGATTTTTTTTTTTTTTTTTTACCCGGACGTGACCACCCGAAGAAGGATGATGCCGGAGACACCTGGCGGGTGCTAGGATGGTGGACCCCGAAGCGGCCGGGCCCCCCCCCCCGGCTGTGCGGGCGGCCACCACCCGGACTCGGGAGGAGAAAGGGAGGGGGGGCGGCGGCGCTCGGCGGGGGGGCACCGGACCAGCACCGGGGAAGGCAAGCCCGCGCGGACAAGAGCCCCAGTGGTGGTGGGTGTACGAACCAGTGTTGGGGGGGCAAAAGTGGGAGGGACAGGTGCCGGGCGGGAAGGCTGCACTGTCCCTCCCCTGATGCCGGTGTGCGGGTGTGATGGGAGATGGAAGGTGGGGGGGGGTTGTACGTTTGGACAGGGATGGCCGCGGCCATGTGATGGCGAGTGTTTTTTTTTTACTGGCTCCCTGCCGCGGTCGGGAGCGGGGTACCGGCCTAGGCAGGGCGGCAGGAGGAAGTGGGGGTGGCCGGGGGCTGGGCAGGGGCATGAGTTCTGGAGGTTCATCAGTCTACACGGAGACTGACGTGATTATGGACGTCCCCTCTGTGAAAGCAATGTATTCTGATGTGAGTGAATCGTTGTATGCATTGTGGCAGCGCTGCGCCGAGATTGTCCTTCGCATCAGAACCGTCCCCACTGTTCACTGTATTTTATTGTTTTTGTGGTCCGCGGCGGGCGGAAGCGGTCGGACTGAATGCAGGAGTGGATGCCGGTGCCAGGCCCCACCCTGCCGACCCCTGACCCGCCGTGTTAGTGCGATGCGTTCCACGCTGGGATGCACGGCGGGCGGAAGTCGCGGGAGTGGTGGGACCGGAAGTAGGCTGCAAGCGATGGACCCGGTGGGAGGAGCTGGCGGAGCGGTACGTGGTCCTGCAGGGAGAGGTGGCACGGTAGGAGGGGGATCTGTGGGACCCTGGGGACTGGTTGCGCCGGTCCGAGTGTGGGGGCAGGAGGATCGTGCCGGCGGCCCCCGGTGACTTCCGCCTTGCTGTCCAGCGGCCACGTGATGCGCTCCACGCTGGAGCGCATGGAGGCAAGGCGGAAGCGGCAGGCGAAGGAGCGGACTGGCGGAGGGATGAAGTGGTGGCGCGGGGTGGGTGGTGTGGACACAGGAGGGGGATGAAGAGGAAGCTGGAGGGGGGCAACTTACCTGGACGGCGGCGGGTTCTGGCGCACAGAAACGCTGCACGTGCGGGCAGCTTGGCTGGAAGTAAGGAATGACTGGTGCAACTCCTCCTACCAAGACGAAAAGGCGAGAGAGGACGTGCACCAGGAGAGCTGGGCGGCGGAGCTTAAGAAGCCCCCTACGCCCCTCCCACAAAAGCAGGCTGGATTCAGCCTGCTGAATGTGTGACACAGTGTAGAGGTATACTGTATATTGTGTGGCACAGTGTAGAGGTATACTGTATATTGTGTGGCACAGTGTAGAGGTATACTTTATATTGTGGGGCACAGTGTAGCGGTATACTGTATATTGTGGGGCACAGTGTAGGCTTTATGTCTATAACATAAACATATTTCACATGAACACTTACAGTTAAAATGCTCCAGTAGATGCCCTCAGTGTCCCCCATAATTTGCAAGTATATATTACCCCTTCTTAGTGCCCCTGTGGATGACTCCATAGTACTCCTCTCCCCCTTCCCCATAGTACCCACCATAATGTGTCCCAGTATAAAATGCTACTGTACAGAGCCCCCCCATATAAAACACCCCTTCTTTGTGGCCTCAGTAGATGCCCCTATAGTGCCCACCAATAATGTGCCAGTAATAAGTCCCCCCACCATGTGCCAGTATTAAGGCCCCCATCATGTGCCAGTATTAAGCCCCCCATCATGTGCCAGTATTAAAGCCCCCCATCATGTGCCAGTATTAAGGCCCCCCCATCATGTACCAGTATTAAGTCCCCCATCATGTGCCAGTATTAAGTCCCCCCATCATGTGCCAGTATTAAGTCCCCCCATCATGTGCCAGTATTAGGTCTCCCCCATCATGTGCCAGTATTAAGCCCCCCATCATGTGCGAGTATTAAAGCCCCCCATCATGTGCGAGTATTTAGGCCTTCCCCTTCATGTGCCAGTATTAAGCCCCCCCATCACGTGCCAGTATTAAGGCCCCCCCATGTGCCAGTATTAAGGTCCCCCCATCATGTTCCAGTACTAAGGCCCCCCATCAGGTGCCAGTATTAAGTCCCCCCATCATGTGCCAGTATTAAGTCACCCCCATCATGTGCCAGTATTAGGTCCCCCATCATGTGCCAGTATTAAGCCCCCCATCATGTGCCAGTATTAAAGGCCCCCATCATTTGCCAGTATTAAGGCCCCCCCATCATGTGCCAGTATTAAGTCCCCCATCATGTGCCAGTATTAAGTCCCCCCATCATGTGCCAGTATTAAGTCCCCCCATCATGTGCCAGTATTAAGGCCCCCCATCATGTGCCAGTATTAGGTCTCCCCCATCATGTGCCAGTATTAAGTCCCCCCATCATGTGCCAGTATTAAGGCCCCCCATCATGTGCCAGTATTAAGCCTTCCATCATGTGCGAGTATTAAAGCCCCCCATCATGTGCGAGTATTAAGCCCCTCCCAATGTGCCAGTAATACTATAGTAAAAAATATACCTCAGTGTCAGCGATGCGATGCAGGCCTCTTCCGGCCTGTGTCCCATGCTGTATGGCTCAGGCGGCGCGATGACGTCATCGCGCCGCCTGAGCCGGCCTCTGATAGGCTGCCGGCCTAGTGCCTGCAGCCTATCAGAGGAAGGGGAAGGGACACACCTCTCCCTCCCCTGCACCGCCGCAGCACAGGCAGATTACTATGGAGACGAGCGCAATGGAAGCACTCATCTCCCTGTGCCTGGCTGCGGCGGCGGCTCACTTGGGGGGGGGCATTTTAGTTGGGAGGCCACATGGGGGGGCACAGAATGATGTAGGGGGGGCCGTGGCCCCCTCTGGCCCCCCCTTGGTGACGCCACTGCTAGAAGGTAAGGGACCAGTAGCAGGTAATACCATTGGACCAAGTGCACCGGTTTGACTTGGGGCCAAACCCAGAGGGCACAGACCCAGCGAGCCTCATTCTTCAAAGAGCCCTTGATGGTGGGGATGAACTTAGCCAAGGGCTCACTGGCCGCACATCCAGGATTGTCCTGGTGCACTTGGCCACTTACCTGCAGACTGATGGGGCAAGCACCAGCAGTCTACACAAACAAGGACTGGAACTCCAGCACACGAAGAGTACCCAAACAACCGCAAGGAGCACAATGCAGAGAAGACAAACGGGAACCAGAACAAGCAGATGCCTGGACCCCATGCGGAACGACACATGGCGGTCACAGGCAGAGCTGCAAACGTAGACTAGATGTCTGGACTAACAGATACTTGTTCCCCATGCGGAGTTAGTCCATGGGCAAACAGACAGCTGCACAACAGGACACAGACCCGGACTAGCAGATGCCTGTTACCCAGGCAGAGTTAGTCCATGGGCGAACAGACAGCTGCACCACAAGACACAGAACAGGACAAGGGGACATTGATATCTCACTAGGAGACCACAGAGACTGGGCAGATGGAATATCCCCAGGTCAGGTGCATTGCTCCTGCAACCAGCAAAGCTGAAGACAGAGTGACTTCAGGCCCACAGCTAACAGGAATATATTGCACCTAGTGACCACACCCATACCAACAAATAAAACCCACAAGAACCAGACAGGGAGGGGAGCGTGCATCAACAACGAACAATACACACAGAGGCTGCTGGTACTACACGTCGCCCCTGGAAACCAGCCTACACGGAATCCGCCGTATCCAGAGCACAAAAGTGAGCAACACAGTAACCCTTGTCATAGTGAACCACACTGTGACAACTTGATTATATCTTGCTGCCATTATTGTGTCATTTATGACCATATATTTAGTGCCTCATCTATGGTGTGTGTCAATACCTTTTATTTGTGTTTTAATTGTGCATCATAATAAAGTATCTTCATTTTTACAATTATATATGTACAGTGTGTTCTTTATCAGTGTCGGTTTATGGAAGAAAAAGGTAGCTTTGAAGTTGTTTTGAAACCGCAGCATATAATTTAAAATGCTGCTAAATAGTCACAGCTACAGTCTTCAGCGATTTTAAAGCGATTTTATTTCTAGTAATTAACGATCTCCAGTAACACTTATTTGGCTGGAGCAAGTTGGACGTGATTTTTAACCTACTTCGTGCATTCCCTATGAAGAGCAATGTCACAGAGACTTTACAGGGAATTTTTGAAGTGTGATAAAAATGTCTAGTTGTAAAATCATCTGTAGACTATGATCCAGGCATCTATTGAGCTTCTTGGTTTCTTTAGGTCTTTTTACTAACATGTAAGATTAGAAAACACAAGCAATACATCTATGGTATAAAGTATGTATTTTATTAGGGCTCATATTCAGCTGATCAAGAAAAGAAAATTCCTTCCCGACTCCAATCAGAATAACTCCCTGTATCAACAACTCATCTCTAGTAGCTATAACCTGCAATATTATTACACTCCAGAAATACATCTAGGCTCCTCTTTTAGTGAATTCATCATGACCACCTCCTCAGGCAGAGAGCTCCATAGTTTCACTGCTCTTTCCGTAAAGAATTCTCTTCTATCCTCTTCTACAAACCTTCTTTCCTCCAGATGCAGAAGATGTCCTCTCGTCACAGTCCTGGGGATAAATAGCTGATGGGATAGATCTCTGTACTGACCCCTGATATATTTATACATAGTAATTAGATCTCCCCTCAGTCGTCTTATTTCAAAAGTGAATAACCCTAATTTTGATAACCTTTCAGAGTACCGTAGTCCACCCATTCCTTTTATTACTTTAATTGCCCTCCTCTGAACCCTCTCCAGCTCTGCTATGTCTGCCTTGTTCACAGGAGCTCAGAACTGTACACAGTACTCCATGTGTGGTCTGACTAGTCATTTGTAAAATGCCAGGACTATGTTCTCATCACGGCCATCTATGCCCCCTTTTGATGCAACCTATTATCTTATTGGCCTTGGCAGCAGCTGCCTGACACTGGTTTCGACAGCTTAGTTTGATGTTCACTAAAATTCCTAGGTCCTTTTTCATGTCAGTGTTACCCAGTGTTTTACCATTTAGTATGTACTGGTGACTTGCATTATTCCTTCCCATGTGCATAACCTTACATTTGTCAGTGTTAAACCTTATCTGCCCAAGCCTCCAATCTATCCAGATTCACTACAGGTGCAGCAGGTGAGAGCTGCTCAATCTTTTCATTTAATCCTTTTATGTGGTACAGTATCACATGCTTTGGCGAAGGCAAGGTATACAACATCCATTGATTCTATGTGGTCAAGTCTAGAACTTACCTCCTCATAGAAACTTATTACATTAATTTGACATGACCGATCCCTCACGAAGCCATGCTGATATGGCATTATTTGCTTATTTTCATTGAGGTAGCACAAGAGATAGCAACCTTCAAAAAGTTTACACAAAAGTTTAAACTTACTGGCCTATAGTTTTCGGGCTATCTTTTTGGACCCTTTTTGAATATTGGCACCACATTTGCTATGCAACAATCCTGTGGATTACTCCCTGTTAGTATAGAGTCCTTAAATATCAGAAATAAGGGTCTGGCTATTTATCTATTTTAATCTTTTTAGGACGCCACTGTACTTCTTCCTGGGTCAGACAGGGCACTTTTAATGGGTAATTTACTTTCACATTCTGCATTTTATCTGACAGTTTATTTTCCTCAGTGAATACAGTGGAGAAAAAAATATTTAAAATATTTAATTTCTCCTCATCGCTCTCTGCAACTCCCCCCTCATCACTCTGTAAAGGGCTGACACCTTCAGATTTATACTTTTTACCATTTATATGATTAAAGAGCATTTTAGGGTTAGTTGTACTCTCTATGGAAATTAATCTCTCGGTCTCTAGTTTAGCTACTTTTATTTGTCTGTTACATATTTTGTTTTCTATTTTTTATGATGTTTTTGTTCTTCCCTTAAGAATCAAATGGTCTTGTAGTTAACCAGGGTTCATTGATATGAATCAGTATCAATTCCATAGTTCTTGCAGCCAAGGCTAAAGCCAAGACACGCCAGCTTTGTCCTTGTCATTTTAAAAGATAAATCTGGATATGATAGTTCACTTAGATATTTCAAAAGGGGGTCAATATCCGATGTTTTTGAATATTTGGGAATACTAGGCCTAGAAAATCCTTAAATAAAGATCATTAGTCATAAGGTCTGTGATTATAATGTTAAGAGCAGAACCAATAGACTTTAAAGTATTTATAGTTAAGCCAGAATGGAACTTCATTGTTAAGAACTCTAGAGTTGTCCCAATATCAGGTGTACGCTGGGATCTCCTTCCTTCTCAGATCTCCAAGAGTGGAACTTTGATATTGTAGACAGATATCGTTTTTGAGCCTTAGGCTATAGTGACAAATTTAATAACTCGTTAGTTAAAGTAGATAATTCTGGGTAAATTAATAGCTGACTAACCCTGCTATCCACATGAGTTGTGGCAACTGAGCTAGCAGGTCTGCTGGACCCTGAAAACACCCCAATGTGGTGCCCAATGGAAATTTCTTCTCTATCATTAACTTGTGAATCTTTGGGTACCATGGCCTGGATGGCTACACTGAATACCATGACTAAATGTTCTATTTGTTCCTCCTGAATCTTCTGAATTATTCTTGGAAGTAAGATAGTGGGAGATAATGTGTACAGAGCTACTAGGCCTGACCACGGGAAGGATAATGCATCTACTTTTCATGCTTTCGGAGACCAAGTTCTCGCTACAAATATGGGTGTCTGTGTTGTTGTCCCTGACGCAAACAGATTGATTTGTATGTTGCCATAGGTTTGTAGTATTCTCAAGAATACTTGATTCTTCAGGGTCAATGTAGCTAAAGTCCGGATATCACATCTGCAATTTCAAATGTCTGTCCTGGAAAATACTGAGCTTTTAGGTTTATGTCCTTTTCCAGAGCCCAATTCTAGGGCTTCTGCACACAAGATCCTTGATCATGTCCCCTCATCATGTTTATATATGCTATAGTCCTGTTGTCCATTTGAAAGAGGACTGACTTCTGGGGGGAAATGTTTTGTATTAAGGCCTGGTAACCTAGTTTTGATGCTCTGAGTTCCGGAATGTTTATGTGCAGTTTCTTTTCTGTAAGGCTACTTTCACACTAGCGTTTCTATTTTTCGTTATTCAGATCCGTCAATGTATCTCAATACTGGAGAAAAACGCTTCTGTTTGTCCCCATTCATTGTCACTTGGAACAAAACGTAACTGAACAGAATGGAATGCTCCAAAAAGCATTCAGTTCCATTTGGTTGCGTTCCCATATTAGAGAGCAAACCACAGCAAGCTGCGGTTTTCTTTCCATCATGGAATGTGGAGCAAGATAAATGCGTCATAACCCACAATGCAAGTCAATGGGGACAGATCCATTTAACTCTGACACAATTTGACACAATAGAAAACAGAACTGTCCCCTATTGACGTTCAATGGTGTTCATGACGGATCCGTCTTGGCTATGGTAAAGATAATACAACTGTATCTGTTCATAATGGATGCAGATGGTTGTATTATCAGTAACGGAAGCGTTTTTGCTGAGCCCTTCTCTCTGTAACTCTGCCAATCACATTTGCATCTGTCTGCACAATAGTGGGACTCGTTTGAGACCTGGTTGCATTGTAATTATCTTCCCAATGAGAACTGCAAGGCTTCTAAGAGAGGTCTTCCTTGCAAGCATCACTCAATTTATCAGTTCTTTTAGATTTGCCCATTTTTTTTTTCTGGAATACCTAGCTAAAAGATATTTGAGTCTAGAGGAAAACATAGAAACACCAGTGAGTTTGTTGGAATAAGCACCAATTTCTCTTTGTTTATTGAAAAAAACTGTTTTTATGAGAAGGGAAATTTATGAGAACCTGAATATCAATTTGCTTTCGCTACGGTACATTTGTTTTATGTAATTCCCCCCTCTTATATTCATTGCCACCTTTTCTATGCCCCCAAATATAGATCCCCAAAAATTTCCTGCATGGTGTTGTATGTAATGGTGAGATAACGGGTGTCCATCATACTTTTTACGTATGTTCTAAATATGTTCCCTAATCCTTATTTTCAACTCCCGTTTTGT